>NC_056739.1:1828568976-1828726476 GCF_019279795.1 Protopterus annectens
CTAAGATTAAGCCCAGAAGATATCAGCTTAGCTCTTAGAATTATGAAAATGCATATAATCCCCTCTCAGTGAAGGAATAAGATGCCTTGCAGATGTTTTTTAAAAGTTTTTTTTTTAATTATTCAAGCCAGTTTAGTGAGCTGATGGACAAGATGAAGATTCCAAGGGTGTCGGGTGGTAGGAAAGGTAAAAGAGGGACTGTTTGCAAGGCTTGGGATTAAATCCCATATCTGAATATTCCAAACAGCCCAACTTAGCCTCTTATGAATCCTCCCATTAAGTGTACAATTCAGCAAGAGTTTGTTTAGGTAAAAAAGGTAAATATTTACTACAACTTGCCAAATGAGGTATAAAATGGTTATATTTACTAAACTTCACATTATATTATTATTATTATGAGGTAAGAAGACAGCACAAATAATAAGTAAATCACCTCTGAAACACTTTTGCAATAAACTTCAGCAGGTCCGTCAGTAATACAGAAAAATATCAGTTTTATAGCAATGTAAAGCCTGCTTTTATGAGGTTAGTGCTGGCTTGTGTTGACTCCTTTTACTTTCATGTTACCTTCATTTATATATTTTTTTTATCATAGATATTTATTTTGCAAATCTTTATTGTTGTATTTAACCAGTTTATAAGTTAAAAGAGAATCTGTACCCGCTTTTATGGGGTTCATATTAAAACAATGCAACTGTCTTGCTTACAAACATCTGTCTATCTCCTGGTCTATAAAAGAAGGCAGTACCTGCTTAAAAGAAGCTTATTCTTATCATGGCAATAATGACAGTACCTGCTTATAATGAGCTCATTTCCACTGAAGTGACACACATGCTTTTTAGTAAAACCCCTTTCCCCTCATCAGCAAGGCTAATTCTTTGATACATTGATAATAATAGCAGTGGCCATTTGCAAGGAACTCATTTCAGTTGAAATACCACAGATCTGTCCTGTAAGCAGTGTCTAAAATTCAGAAACAATAATAAGAAAATGTGATACAGCAAAAATAAAAATAAAAGCTTTGGCTGAAAATATTAAGTCAAACCATATCTTTTTGTAGAGTCGACTTACCCTTGGAAGTAAGTCTGCATACCAGGTGAAACCAGTAAAAATCCTTTGTCTAACTTTCTTTCTATATAAGTGTACCATGCCAAGAGGACAAAATAACCTTAGTTGGACACAGAAACATGGGCAATGGAAGCCCCATGCTTTAAAACCTCTGTCTATACAGCAGAATAGATTATAAGTAAAGACATATTTAAAACCTTTTGGTCAAAATATTAGGCTGACTTAGTCCAATATCAGCTGAAAAACTGAGTTACACCTTTGGTCAGCAGGACTCTCCTTGGAGTCCAAGGGGTCCCAGGGAGGTATTTTTATCAGGATGTGGTATTCACTGGGTGGTAATTGGGACTCTGTGTTTTGCCATGGTGTAAAGCACTCAGTATTCTCGCTCTCTCCTCCTCTTTTCAGGTTTTCAGTGTCTGATGACAGATTCTATACAGAGAAAAATGCTGTTTGTCAGACATCAGGCTTCATGCCTTCAAAAAACACCTGAAAAAGCACCGTCTTGATTTTCCTGATCACAGAGCTTTCCACTTCCACCTAACAGGTAAGGTCATAAAGGAGCCTCTAGAAAGAAATAAAAAAATGTCCTAGAAAAACAATGGAAAAAAATGGGACTGTGCTGGCAGATTCATCTGAATGGCCACCACAACCCAGGCTTGAATTTGAGCATTTCCAAAAAAGTAACCTATCACTCAAACAATTAAACCTTAAGTCCTATGGTTAACTTAGTTCCAGAGCCCATAGTTGTTTCTATCCCATAAAAAGACAGCTGCAGTTACTGTTACTAAGAACTTAAAAGGACCTTTTTTATTGTGGATGTCCAAACACAAAATCACTAAGTGGTTTATCTCACTAGGCTTAAGATATATTCTGATTTTGATTCAGTCTGGCTGCCACTCAGTTTTTCCAGTGCTACACTTATTCCACTATTGTTTTACAATGCTAGCAAGAGGTTCTCCCGTTCAATTCTTGGCTGGGCTTGGAAGTGCCTTCTGTTTGGAAGTCTGCATGTCCTCCCCGTGGTTGGGTAGCGTTTGAAAGACATTAGGGCGTAAATGGGCATGCCTTCGTTGAAAGTTGGGCATCGAGCTGGCACCTTGGCATTTCGTAAAAATCTACTGTCAATCATTAGCGGACAGGAGTTCCACTGTGGTGACCACTTACCGGGAAAAGCTGAAAGATAAACAACACCATTAAGCTGCAGATCTCTTGGCTTTGAAATGTGTTTTGATTTTGATACAATCTGACTGCCACTCACTCAAGGGGTGCTGCATTTATTCTACAGTGGTCAAGTTGTTCTTGTCATCCTAGGACTGATAGGACTGATTATTGGTGGCGTGTCTATTACAGGTGAAGATGTGGTCTCCTGCACATGTGTAACACTACTTGTGCTCTTTGCATCAGTATTATAGTGAGCATGCTTTTGCCTCATCTCCACTACATTGTGTAGTGAAGTTGTAGTGCCACATAGCTCTTTAGTGAGCTATTCTACAGCTTGGAACATACGAAAGGTCATATTTGATCTGTATTTCTAATTGTATCTAAGATAAATCTTGCTGCTTGTATGCTTATGTTATGCAAAGTTTCATGATTACAACCTGACATTTCAGCACCTACATCGTATGAGACTCAGACAGATGTCTTGCTCTAGCAGTTGTTAAATACATGGCCCCATTGTATTCCAGGCAGTAGTTTATTAAACTTGGTCCTCAGTTTTTACAAACTTATTAAAAATAATCATTTTGACCTAAACATCATTGAGTATGGTTGAATGCATTTCCTTTTGAATCATTTTATATGTTCAGCTAGTACTGCGATTTATGGAGAATGGATAAGGAAATTACTGCCAGTGATATACTTGTGATACTAAAATACCGTATACCCCTTAAGTGTAACATATGAGGACCCTAATAGAGTTTTCCATGCTGTATACATCAGCGGAACTCTGTGAATAAGCCCACAAGTGTTGGTGCCTGTAGCATTATACTGTAGGAAGGCATATAACTGTGGTCCAAAGCATAGATATAGGGTACAGTGTCACTTTGCACCATACCTTACATGCTGTTTTTCACATGGGAGCAGTGACCTTCTCACCAGGTATGACATGCTATGTGACAGCTCATACATCACACAGTTACCCTGCTGAACACTAGGCATGACAAGCCTGTGGAGGATTCTGTTTGTGAATTACCTGTTTGATGCGATTGCTGTTACAATTTAAAAGAAAGAGAGAGCAAGCTATTATTATCGACCAGAGAAAGCTGAGTTGTAATGGGTAATTAGATTAATTAATAGGAAAGCAAATGGGCAAACTAAATACCAGCAAATATATATCTATTATCGAAGGCTTTAATATACCATGTAGCTTGCATCTATTGTAAAAGACTGTCTCGTGTTCCTCTTTTTTTCTTTTCAGGCAATTTATGTGTTTTGCTCAGTCCTTGATAATAACTTTCTGTTTTGGTCTATTTTGCTCCTTTAGGTATAATACATTTCATGGGAAATCCCCATACAATAATGAAATTTTAATTTAGCACAATCTGAGACTTTATTTCTTGTCTTTTTCGTCAATCATATTATTTACTTTATTAGTCACTTGTCTATCAGTCCTTCGGGTTTTGTACTTGACAGTAGATCTTTTCAATGTTTGGATGATTCAGGAAGTTTGCTCTTCTGTTTATCTATTGTGTCTCAAAAATACTAGAAAACAGCACTGTGTACGTTCTGCTAAAACACGTTACACAAAAAACAGATTTCTCAATAGTAATAATATAGGATGGACTGGCTAATGAACTGTGAAGTAATATTCTGCAGAGCTGCAACTATTTGACTTCTGCTGTGCTTGCATACTTTCTGCGTAGTTAATTAACCATACCAGGAGTTGTTAGGCTATACCTAAGAGCATGCAAGCACCTATGATGGGTCTTATCCATTTACCAATGATTAATCAAATCAAAATAAGTAAGAAATGCAATAGGCTCTCTTCCTCTCTCTCTCTCTCTCTCTCTCTCTCTTTTTTTTCTGTGTTCCCTTGTTCTCTCTCTCTGTCACACACACACACACACACACACACACACACACACACACACACACACACACACACATGCACACATCCACACAAACACACACACAAAAGCATCAATGTTAAGTTCTTACAGTACAGTTCTTTTTAATTTGTTCACATTAATGAAATTGTTTATATGTTAACTTGCAGATTTGGAACAATATATCATTTCATTGTTGCCCTTGGTTCTTTCAGATTAGAATTCCTTTTCATTGCAAATAGAATGCGATTAGTTAAGAGATAAAAAGAGGCTTTAATGGTTTATGTCTAAAACTACAAGGCAGAAGATGGATTTTATTGAAGAATGCACCTCCCTCATATAAATAAGTAGCAATGTGTGAGCAAAGACTGAAGTTTCTTTTGTCAACCTCCTACGCTTTTAGCTTTCAGCAAGTCATTAGCCTTATTTCATTACACAACTTTTATTGATAATCAACAATTTGAATGAAACTTGCGTTGTACTGGTTAACAAGGGTTTTTCATCCTTGCTCCAGCTAAAAGTAGAAAGTGTGCGTATTGATGAGAACTCATTCTGTTCTGCTTCATTGTTTAAAATATGTTGACCACTGACTGACCTCTTCTAACCTCTTGTTCGAAAATTACAACCAGCCACACAGCCAAGCAGCTTGAGGTCAGAACAGGGCAGGGTCTGCTGAAAGTTTGTAATCACACATTAATTCACTGACACTATTAATCAAAATGAACTCTGTTATCTAGATAGGAACTTTTAACCTAACACAGAAGGGTCAATTTGCAAACTACTTGAGTTAGGGAGTGAGGTACAAATGGAGCACACCTTTACTCTGTAAGCACAAGAAAGAAAAAATGTCTTTGAAGTTAAAAAAACACACCAGTTTCTGATATAATTTCATCAATCAAGTTAAAAGGCTGCCTCTTTCAAGAAAGAGTTTCTTGTAGATCTATCATCCTGCTCACTTCATGGGGAATGGAAAGTCCATTTGTTAGGGTGTTTTTGACAAGGTGGGGTTAGCAATGCTTGGCATTACTTGTTAAACTAATGGAAAGATTTTCATTCACAGGCAGGAGGGAAAGTTTTAAAAGAGTGTAGTGGATCATGTTAAATTAACACATGCTTGTTGTGACATATATAAGAGTATTCTTAACTGCATTATGTACCATAATTGGAATTATTTTATTTTTAATTAAGATATGTATCTACTACTGTGACCATAACTATTAAGGATGAGCACATTTGCTCCATCATGGAGAACAAAATGTCACACAATGATAATCTAATCAAGTGTCTGATTATTCAAAGCACAAGCATTGTTTATATACCCCTGTAAAATTACTGGATTTACAAACTCTGAATTAATTAATTAAATTTGAAAGCAGGCTTAAACCATAATAAGGGACAGCTGTTTTATTTGTGTGCCTTAGTAAAATATTGCCTTGTCTTTGCTACTACAGCCCAATTTTACACTGGCTTTAAGTATCTGTAGTATAAATATGTGCAAAGCTTTCTCGGTATCCTGAATAGGGGTAACTGAGAGTTCCCAGACTATAAGTTGCTGTGTACAACAGTTATGGTGCTTCTTATTATCACTGCAGAAATTATATTATTTTATTATGGCATGTCTGAGCTTTTTGCATATGTTTTTAAAATTATGATTTTGCTGCATCATAGGTTCATAGGTTCATAAATTAGTACTAAGCTAACTACCCTTGTGAGCCATTTTAAGCCTAGCCAACTATCCCTTGTGAGACACAAACCTAGAACCTTATGTCTGTAAGAAACCATTAGGCCACCCTCCCAACCCTCCATTAGAATGTCTACATAATTACAGATAAGAGAAAACCATTGCACATTAGCATTACAATTCCATTAAACAAAGAAGTATATTCTATGTGATATGTATTTTTGCACTCTAACTCCCTTCTACCCCATTCACACTGCCTCTCCTTTAATGTAACAGTACATCAGAAATCATACCCCTTGCTGCTCCTCCCAGAACTCTTTCCCTTACTTCTGATATCCTTCATTCTTAGCCCTACATTATTTTTTTTTGTAGTTAGTCCATTCCCACCAAGCAGTGCAGTACCAAACTCATAACTTTATGAAATGGGCCCGAGTACCCTATCACCCACACTCTCCTACCACTTCAGTGCCCTCAAGAATTTACTTACTTTTCTTGACCTCCAAAGTATCCAGCCGTCCTTCCAACATCAAATAATTAGCTATCAGTACTTTCATCCTGTTGGTCATATAATTCATAACTTCATATCTGAACCCAGCATTCCTACTCACAGTCTTAAACAAAATTTACAGATGAAATCTTCCTTCTTGCATAATAATCTGAAAAATGTTTCTGCTACCTTCTTCACAGTCACAAAACCTTCTTATATCTCCACCACGTGTTAGTTATCCACTTTTTCCCCACACTGCCAATATACACCATTTGTAGAAGTCTCTCTTCTCTTAAACTTACCTAAGTTGTATGTCATCTATGGAACAAGGTTAACTGCAAGCCATAGTTCAAAGTCAGCCCTCTTATCCAGCCGATCATCTTACATACCTCTTCCTCAACTCATCATTCAACATCTCCAACTATCTCTTTTCCAGCTGTTTTTGCTGACCCCCAATGCTTCCAGTTGCAAATATTCTCCCATCCTCCTACAAAAGCACAGAAACAAATCCTAAGAGGTCTTTTCTCTTTCTTTCCCTACAGTCCCCTCTCTAAAACACTTTTCTACAACATTTTGACCTTAATATAGCCTAGTCACTACTCCTCTAAAAAAATAAACTCCACTCTCAACTTTTACCGTTCTCCCTACTTTCTCTTACAGTAGGTGACTCACCTACTGTACCCAATTTCTGTAACCTAGATTCAATGGCCTCCTCAGTAGTTACTGTATTACTCCAATAAAACAGTGCATCAGAATCTCCATAATTTTTCCACTGTCCTAACTTGCACTCATCTTTAGCAATTCAGCCATTATTGTCTCACTGCCTTCCTTCTCTTGCTATATCTACCTCATTCACCCTTTATTATTGTTTCGTGCCATCTGACTCAGATTAGATGTCAGTATATATCTTACAAAACTCCAGCTACCCATCACCTCTGTCTCACCTATTTTGCCAAATTCTGTTATTCCCAATTCTCACACTATATCATCTTCTTACAACTCTGTCAAATAACTTCTGTAAAGTTTGCCTTCACCATTATGCTTCATAACATATTCAAATACAGGTACTTCTATCATCAGCATTACCTCAGGCTTCTCTTTCAATGACTTTTGCCACAATCTAGTTATCCAAAATATTTTTGCCCTTCCCAACAACTCATCATTCATTTTTATAGTTGCCTGATCCACAGCCTCACCAACAGGAATGCAATCTTTGCACACTGCTTAATCAAACACAGTCCTCCCCAACAACTAATGACCTCACCATACATTTCAACCATGCCTCCTCCCCCGAATATTCAAAAAATCCTAACTTTTCCATCACCAGGTCCCCTACTGCCTTACAATGAATTCATCTGAAAAAATGCTTAAAGGAATTTTAAAATAATTTGTCATTGCACAACCCTTAATTCCATTGTAAATATTCTCTATTTCTCATTTTCAATATCTCCATCACTAGCATGAATCCTGACCACTCCATTATTTTAGGTTTGAGTTTCCATGTCAAGAGCTCCTCCTTCATATCCTTGTATCCTTATAACATTTCTGTATGTAACCCTGGTTCTGCTGGAGTCCTGCTCATACTTCTCCACCTCCAGCTTCCATTTTAAAACCTGGATCCTGCAATCTCCAATTTCATATGCTCATTCTACTCTCATCTGTGTTACTTTCATCTCATTCAGCTTCCTTTCCACATCCTTTACTATTTGTCCTTATTCCTTCCTTCACACAAAACTCTCATTCATTGTGCTACCACAACAAAGTGCTTTAGGAGGTACCCATCACCCAGCCTTCCTAAGAGGCCTACTTTCTTTCTTTCTCTCTTTCTTTCTTTCTTTCTTTCTTTCTTTCTTTCTTTCTTTCTTTCTTTCTTTCTTTCTTTCTTTCCATCCTTCTGTAATCATCTGACTTGCCATCACTTTACCATTCCCATTAGCCACTTCAAGATCCCTATAAGCCATGTCTGAATCTCCTAAATCCTCCAGTCCAACATATTAACTGCCATGTTCATCTGTTTACATTTCCCACTTCACCCTCATTGTTACCATTTAATGCTGTGAGATACCCCTTTATTCCAATCCTATCCATCAGACCTATCTCGTGTCTTCCTAGCTGTAGAAAACCTTCCAGCATCTTTACCTGCATTCTGTCTTCTCGACTAAACATAACATTTGTTGTGTATCCTTATAACCCTTATCACACATTTTCTACCCCTGTACCATGTATCAAAACCTTCTTACATTGTGATTAAACTCTATATCCCCAAACAGCCTACCCAATCTAATACACTCTACAGCACTAAAATCTCTAAATACTAATATTCTTTTTCCACTTTACCTGTCCATCTACCAGCCAGTGAGAAGTCCCACTGCACACTTCAGCCCTATCCTGATTGAGGCATTGCACAGTGCCTATTACCATTTTCCCATTCTCTCCTCTATGTTAACATGTATAATCACTGACATGTGCTCTACAACCCTCATAACTTCCTCAACCCCTTGATTATACAGTTACTAATTTATATTGCTGTTTTCCTCTTCCCCCTTGGCAGAAGCCCCCTCCAGCTCAATAACCTTTCCTAAACAACTGCTTCATCTCTTCCCTACTATTACAACACTCCATGAATCAATGCCTACTGACTCACGGTAGAATTTCATGAAAATCTTTCTTTTATTCTTATACGACTGTTCAGTTTCACAAATTTTCCACATCACTGCCGCCTACCCTCCTGCATCACCCATTGTAGCCAACCTATTTAAGTTGCTGGATATGCCAAATAAAACTTAACATTTCTGTTCTTGCATTCTTGCATTCTTGCATCCACTGTGGAATGATACCCTCATGTTAGTTATTGTCACTGACTAGTCACTATAAAAAACATACTCTTCCCTACCATACAAAAGCATGCTTTTCCAGGACTTGGTTGATCAACAACCGACTGTGTTGCAAATCCAGCTTAAAGCTATCAGCCAGGATGTAAGCTACAATCTCCAAACAATATTTGCAGTCTTCTCTCTCTGGCACTCCAATGACACATGTATTTTCTGTATGGCTTTATCTTCCAGGCAAACCAAATGTGACTCAAAAGTTGATAACTTCGTCTGGAGGTCAGTAACAAGTCCTTTAATGACTATTTTATTTTTGCTGCATATTAGGATGATTATGAAGCAATACATCTTTTTTGATATCCTGATATTTCAAAAATGTCATGTACTTTCATTTCCATTTTAGCCTTGTCCCTTAATAAATTCCTATTTAATTGTCATAGATTTTCTGTGCTATTTGTTAAAAATATCCCAAATGCCACCACAAGGACAGCAGTATTTCTCTATCATAGACAAAATGGACTTCCATGATACATCCTCATTTGGGAATCTTCAAGAATATATTGACTTTATAGAGCAGATGCTTGTAAATTATCACCCACAATACTTATAGACTACCAAATATTCATAAAAGTAAAAAGAAAAGTACTGGAGATACTGAAATGTTTCTCAAAAATAAAAATATTCCCCTTAAATGATGCTATACATTAATTCAATACAACTTTCCTGAATATCCTAAATAGTCTTGCCGCTCCTAGAAGGAAGAGATTGAAAACAAATAATACCATTTAGCTGCCCCAAAGGAGATGTTAATGCAGGCTAGAGAAAAGCATGGAAAGAATGGCAGAAATATAAAAACACCACACTATCTTATTAAAAGCAAATTAATGACCATTCATCTGAAGCCATTGTTTTGATAATTTTGGGCCCCTCTTAAAATTTTTCTAAAAGCTAGCTAAACTAAACTAAAAAAAATAGAGCTCAATTACCAAAAAAAGAGGAAAGGGGGAATATAGAACTTGTATGTGCAACTTTGCATTAAAGACCCTGTTGCAAAAGATGATGCTGTAAATATAGTGCAGTAATGTTATAAAATCAGCACTAAGACCAGAAACCAACAAAACAACAAAAAAGCAAAGAAAAAAGACCACTTTTTTAACCAAGTAGACTTACTCCTCCAATTTATAAATTATGCCTCCCTCAGACTCTCAACTTAAACATTATCACTCAGTGGTAATGGCTCCTCTGTGAAAAGGGAATGACACCTCCCCCCCCAGAGTATTAACAAATGGTGTGGCTCCAATGATCAACATTTTGATTTTTCATTATGAGATCCTTTGAGACTCACATAATTTCCCTTCATAGGGGTACTCTGCTTTAATTTTATACTACATTGCAAACTAAAGAGAGTTTATGTAAGTAATTCATACAAGTTGTTGTAATCAGAATTCAGAGGATTTTAATAATTGCCATTCCCCAACAAGGTATTAATGCACAGATATTGCTCTGAAAAAAATAAGTCTTGAACTTCATGGTAACATATAAAACTTGAAATTTTGATAGGATGTCACTTTAAAGTGGGAAGTCGGTCTTCAAATAATTCTTAAAATTTCTAGGGTTAGGTGGCATCCCAAGCTTTATTTTTATTTTGAAGTAGGTATTGTTGTGATCTGACCTGACCAATGAGGATGTTACACTTATGGGGGGGGGGGGTTAGCAAAATTTGTGAGCACAAGGTCGAGGATGTTTTCAACCTTAGTGGGTGCATAGACTAGCAGTTCAAAGGAGGCCATGTTGACAAAGTCTAGGAATCTAGCAACTTAAATATTTGGAGTTTTGTACTGTTTTTCAGTTTGTTGAAGGACAGTGGAAGTCACCCTTCAGTATGGTGTTGTGTAGAACAGATAATTACTCCAGTTCATTTAAGTAAGTGGTGTGGATAACTTTTGTCATAGTGGGAGTCCTGTGGCTTGCAAAGATATGATATGACACTTTGGTTATGGTGAGTCAACAATAATGAGGAGGCAAAGGCTAGAAAGAAGTTCAAATGTGTCATTCTGCTTGACCAACCTTGAGGTGTGATTGTTTTTTATGTAAATTGAAGCACCTCCACCTTTTGTCCCTTTTTGTGCAGTAGCAGGTTGTTGTTCTTCTTTCGGCTTTTCCCATTTAGGGGTCACCGCAGCCGAACTCCAGCCCGCTAATGAATGGCAGTAGATTTTTTATGGGTGCCGAGGTGCCAGCTCGATGTCCAACCTTCAGCGAAGGCACACCCATTCTACTCATGTCTTTTGAACACCACTCAACCGTGGGGAGAACATGTAGACTCCACACAGAAGGTGCTCCCCCTGAGAATCAAACGGGAGAACCTCTTGTTGTGAGGCAACAATGCTACCTCTGCACCACTGTGGCTTTGTGTAAAAAGCAAAACAGCCCTGCACTGATGGGTTCTCACTGCTACTTTAAACCATGTCTCAGTAACTATACAGAAATCTATATTCTGCAGTGTGAGGAGAGCTTGCAAGAAGTGGAGTTTTTTTTTTCTTTTTTTAGACTCCTGGCATTGACATTAGGAGGTGGTTTAGCTATGTTGGATAACTTAAATGAAAACAAAGTAAAAGAATAAAATCAACACAAAACACATTCAATATAAAAGAAGTTATAACCAATCAACAACTGTTGTCAATAAAATAATTATATCAGTTAGACAAGAGTCACCGCCTCCTATTTAAGGCAGGTCTAAGAGGAATACCAAAGTTTAAACCTGGAAACTTATGTGCTTGTAAGGATGCAATCCATTTTACCTCAAGCATTTCCACTTGATTATTAATATCACACCTTCTGTTACTAGATGGAACTAGTTGTAAAGCCCTAAAATAAAAAATATTATGTCTTGACGAATTTCCATGATGAGCTAGGGCATTGGTGAGAGTTTTACTTCGACTATTGCCTAGATGCTCTAATATGCATTCTCTTAGCTGGCATGTTGTACATGTGAATGTTTTTATGTGGGAAAGACTACACACCAGCAAAGAGAATCCATATTAGAGCATCTAGGCAATATTGGTAATAAAACTCTCACCAATGAGAGTTTTAGGGATTTACAACTAGCTCCATCTAGTAAAATGGATTGTATCCTCACAAGCACATAAGTTTCCAGGTTTAAACTCTTGTATTCCTCTTAGATCTGCCTTAAATAGGAGGTGGTGACTCTTGCCTGATTGACAACAGTTGCTGATTGGTTATAATGTCTTTTATATTCAGTGTGTTTTGTGTTGATTTTATTCTTCTACTTGGATCTGATGAAGTGGTAACCCCACGAAAGCACTAATCCTTTCAATAAATCAATTTATTATATACATTTTTGGTGACTGTGTTGGTGTGCTCACATTTTGTTTTCATTTACTGTGTTTTTATAGTGTGAGTAACCTTTAGTAGTGTGGTATCGCTTTGGTTTTTTGCTAATGTTGGATAATTTGTTAGGTTGATAATGCCTACAAAGAGCACTGGGACTGTAAAAAGCATTATTCCATATTTAGAAGCTTAGGTGGGACAGGTAAAGACAAACCCTGGCAAGGCAGCATAGTCTGTCAACCATGTCCTCCCAGTTTGACAAATATTGTACATCTTTTGAATAACACCAAAAACTATACAAACAAAAAGCCGCAAAACAGATGAACCAGAATGGCTTCAGTGGTGAAAAAATGATCCACTAGGCGTATAATATGTAACAAAGCAATTTATTAACAACACACAGAGGAAAAAATAAAATAAATAAATAAATAATATTAATCCAAATGAGTCAAATCCACGCGCTTTCGTCTCCTGTGTAGGAGACTTTTTCAAGAACAGAGCATGCCCAACAACTGAAAAACTTTTGTACCATCATTAATTAAGTTTCAACACAAAAGCACTAATAATTTTCTGTTTTCACTAATTGCATCCTTTGGTGTAGGGTGTGATAGTTGAAGGTATAACACAATGAAATGTGCAATAAAATATGCAGTTTTACCATGAGACAAACCAACACAAATAGTAAAAAAATGTGTGTAAGTGTGTGTATACTATTTGTGCATTACAATCGTCATGAAATTAGAAAGTAAAATATATAATAAAAAGTATATAACTAATATACTTGTGTTAGGTTTTACAAGTGCATATACATACGCACATGCTTGTGTAACCTATTCACGAAAATTTATGAATGTATAAATGAATAATGTCTGTATGAGTAAAAGCTAAAATATGTGTGCATATATATAACTTGTATACACAATAAAATTCATTTTGGAGGGTCAGAATGTACATAATGAATAAAATTAAGAATGAATGCTACTCAATGGCCAGGCCTGAATGATTCTATTTCAATTACTTGTTTTTTGAAGTTAAAGAGCCTAGATGTGTTATACATTGTATTTTAACATAGGTGGTTATCCAACAATTTTTAAGTTTTTAACATAATATGCTTATGTATCTATTTATTTATTAATTTATTATAAACACAGTTGTCATTTATTTATTAAACCTAAAATTTTTGTTTTATGATACCAACATAATTGCTTAATGTTGGCAATGATCTTTTATTAATTTTATTAATTATGTGCAGTCTGACCCTCCAAAATGAATTTTATTGTGTATACAAGTTATATATATATGCACACATATTTTAGCTTTTACTCATACAGACAATATTCATTTATACATTCATAAATTTTCGTGAATAGGTTACACAAGCATGTGTGTATGTATATGCACTTGTAAAACCTAACGCAAGTATATTAGTTATATACTTTTTAATATATATTTTTGCTTTCTAATTTCATGACAACTGATTGTAATGCACAAATGGTACACACACACACACACACACACACACACACACACACACACACACACACACACACACACACACACACACACACACACATTTTTTTACTATTTGTGTTGGTTTGACTCATGGTAAAACTGCATATTTTATTGCACATTTCATTGTGTTATACCTTTAACTATCACACCCTACACCAAACGATTCAATTAGTGAAAACCGAAAATGATTGGTGCTTTTGTTTTTGAAACTTAATTAATGATGGTATAAAAGTTTTTTAGTTGTTGGGCATGCTCTGTTCTTGAAAAAGTCTCGTACACAGGAGACGAAAGCGCTTGGATTTGACTCATTTGGATTAATATTATTTATTTACTTATTTTATTTTTTCCTCTGAGTGTTGTTAATAAATTGCTTTGTTGCATATTATACACCTAGTGGATCGTTTTTTTCACCACTGAAGCCATTCTGGTTCAACACCAAAAACTAAGTCAATTACCTTCTCTTCATTCAGTGACATCATCGTTGGACAGGATAGAATTTGTTCAATGCTGGGCTCATACTAGCCTGAGTCATATAGCCCAATAACTCCATCATGTGTCTCTCTCTCTTTAACCCTACAGATGCACCAGGGAAGTAGATCTCGGGGCATTGACCCTCTCAAGGACACTGACTAAGTCATATTTGTACTTGAAGTTCCTTGACCTGAGTAAATGCATGATGCATCAGATCCTGGCCCTTTATAGACAACTAACAATAACTTTCTCTTTGCTCAACCTGATGAGCAGGATATCAGTGTGCCTCACAATGGAGACTCCTGTGACAACGGTATTGGATCATGAGGTTGTCTGTATTATGACCTTAGATGCTGAGACATTAAGTTGAGGCTGAATGTGTTTTGCTGGGTGTTGCTGCAGTAGTGTGTTTTTGATGTTGCCAGGGATAGTTATACTTTCTACATCTGAGAGGCCTTTGAGGTTTGGAAAGCTTCTTTTAAGAGCATCGGCATTAGCTGATCTTTATGGTTTTAATGAGGTATGCATAGCAGGTGATGTGTGGTGTTGCATATTTCAGACAACCTCTTTGGTAGTTGTAGTGGCTTTATGTGAGAATGTTCCCTTCAGAGACACTATATACTTATCTCTCACACACTCTATCAGATTCTTTGAGAATTAAACAGTTGTCAGACAACATGAGACAATTTCTATATTGTCTTGGGATCTCCCAGTGTACCAAGCTGGCTACAGGCACAGGTGGCAAGTCAGGATCCATGATTTTGGGCAGTTATATACTGGGCTTCAATGGAAGGGATAACAGCAGTATATAAGGCTGTGGTCACTTTCCAACTTGTGTTTTATACACCTCTTTTGTATAACCACTGTATAGGGGAATTAAATTAATATTTTACAGATTTACTTGGATAATAGCTGGGTAATAACTGCAGTCTAATCTTACACATCAATGCTCCCCTTCGCACACACCTGTTGCCCATCTGGCAACTATGTACTTAGGGACTCTCATGGGATTTTTTATAAGGAAATTGAGATTTTAATCACTTGCATCTATACAGGGCATGGCAAACCATTGCTGTGTAATGAGCAGTATTACTCAAACATGAAGACTTTGTACCGGCAGATAAACTGAGCAAGCAGGCAAAATAGCACATAGGTGAAGCAAACAGACTTTTTAAACCTTCTTCTGTTACTCTTTAGCTCAAAATAGACTCGGCTATTGTCTACTGCCATTAGAATTCAGACCTAAACCTCCTTAATGTAAACTCATCCAAAGGTGGACAAAAAGTGCAGAATCTACAGAACAGATAACAAGTTAACCAGCAAAGACTTCCTAGAACAAGACGGCTTTAGGACAAAAAGCTGGCAGTTAAATTCAGTGAAATATAATAACGCTTCACAATGACAAAGTGTATAAATACATTAAATTATGTAACAATATAGAAGGATTACAATAAAATAACTAAAACAATGCAAAATATCAATCTGTAGAACCTATCTTTGTAGAATAGCACTGGATAGAAGCAAAACACTCAGTTGTCAGTTACCTTATACAGGCAAAGAAAATGACTTAGCAGACAAAATAGCCCACTGATCAATCACAAAATTGAACTTCAGCTACTTAGGCTATATTGAGGGCTTTATCTCTTTTCTTTCACTATGCCACTATATCTGCCTGTGCATTGGCTAAAGGTACATTGGGGGATAGTAAATATAATAATACATCTACTTTTTTATTTCAATGCTTGAAAGTATATAAGAAAAAATATAATAGGTAGAGATATTCATAAGCTTTTAGAGGCACAGTACAAGTACTGCTGAAGGGAAATCAGCTTCTACACTTGAATGTAAGGTTTAGTATAAATCCCTGTCTGGAAGTGATGTAATAACAGTGCTGTCGGTGGCTCAGCTGGTAGTGCACCTTCATTTGGTGCTGAAAAATCAGAAGACTGGAAGTTTTCTTCCTACCACAGGTGCATGTATCAATTTTCTAATACCGACACTGCAGTACTACGTAATATGGGTGCTGTATTCCTGAATGTGCCATCCTTCAGATGAAATGATAAACCAAGATCTCATCTTCCGTAATTGCGGTAGCTTGACTGGATATAAAGGATGCCATGGCACTCACTGTAAATTGTAAGTGTATTTTATTTATACTTACATGCTTAGACATTTAAATATCCATTTGAGCAAATGTTTATTGATAAGGATTCATTTTTAAAGGCAGATATTCACTCCCCCTCACTCTTTCCACCATACCCACATTTTTATATTTTTTTAGAATTTATGCTTTTTTTTTATTAAATAACACTTTCTCAATTTTTGCTTTCCAAATTTCCCACAAGACACAGAATAATACTTTATCTATTTTCTCTACTTCTTCCACACTTCTCTGTTCATATTAAATACACAAAATCATTCTCATAGCAATATCACTCAGTGGAATAAACATTGGCTCTAGGTGATTTGGTCACATAGACTAATGTTGATGATACTTCCAAACCCCATGCAAAAATGGGAATAAGGTGCTGTTTGTGATGATGATGATGATGTTGATGATGATCAATAATCTCAATATGCCTAAACTGTTTCCAGTTCTGCAACGTTTTTCTTTAATTCTTGAATCTGAAACTTATATAAATCTATCAGATTGAACAAAAATGGGCTCAAATGTTTCCTCTTACCCAAGAATGCATGGAGGGAATCGTACCCTGGCCCAATCTGTTCTTAATCTCAGCACTGATAAGTGAATTGTGTAAGCCTCCAAATCCTCATCCTAGGTCAGCAGCTTCAGTGGTGGCATTTTTGTTGCTGCCATGATGAATTTTGGAATAAGTACAATTCCTTCAGCAGCAGCAGTAGCAGCATCAGAGATTGCAGGAGCGTCTTCATCCTAACCATCTCATCATAAGTGCTCATTTTATTTTTTTAGGTTGTTTTAATAAATTAATTCTTGTACCATTGCTGGACCCTCGTTTGGCATTGATTCTCTTTGATTTCAGGTTTGTTTTATGCTGTGCCATCTTGTGTCCTTTAAGGATAAGGACTTCTTTGGCACTAGTGGAGATATCCTTTGTGATCGGTTGCATCAGAGAGAGGGTCTTCCTAACCACTGTTGCAACATGATGATAAAGGAGGGGGAACTACCTACCTATGTTTCAATGTCTCTCACAACATCTTCATGTTACAGTGTTGTATTGTCTATACTATTTAAATACTTATATCTATTTACAATTTGTTTTCAATTTATTATATCTGTCCATATATTAGTAGTATGTATGAATAGGTTCACACTGCATGAGCTGAAGCTAGATTTTTACTTAGGATACGTCATTCCTCTGAATTAGACTTTGTAATAATTTTATTAAACTGTATGTAACCTTCTTATGTCAATGTGGAGTTTTTCTCTCCAGGCCCCAGCTGAAAATGGGATAGTATCCCAGTCAGAATTTCCTGGTAAAACAAATGCTAAATAAAAATAAAAAAAATAAGTCCACTATAAGATGGGTTAAAGAATTATTTACCAAATGCAATAATTTTGTACTTTTAGTTTTGTCCATTTTCTGTGTACCTGCTATTATAAATTCTCATTGTAGCTTCTGCATGTCAAAATGGTATTTGAGGATGATACACAGTTTGCAATCATCCACAAACTTAGTTAACCAGAGATCCCCATTTCTGATTTGGAGATCAGAAAAGTATTTGCCAAATAGTAGAAGGCCTGGTACTGACTTCCTCAGGGACTCCAGTGGTTGCCTTAATGCTCTCTAAGGAAATACCTGCCATTCTCACTGTGTGGGTTCTGTTCCTCAGCCAATTTGCTAGCAGCCTAGTTGCATAGGAATCAGTATGGAGCACATTTAGCTTATTTGGCCCTTTCAAAAATTATGAATATTTCATCCATGGGCCCTGACATCATACCAGGCTGTCAGATTATCAGTGCCAAATATGACCTTTTTGTACCCCTACTTAAACTCCTTAATCTAATCTTCTCCACTGATTACATTCTGAAAGCCCGACAGACAGCTATTGTAATACCATTACACAAGGGTGGCCCAATCACAGACCCCAGTAATGACAGACACATTAGTCTCACTAGACTCATATATAAAACTGTTGAGCAAATTGTCTCAGGCTTCATTAATCTGGACATTGAAAATCTCTCACCTGTGGGCACTCATCGATTTGGCTTTATCAAAGGAAGGTCCTGCCTCCTTAACCTCATTAATTTCTTTTAAAAAGTAACTGAAGCAGTAGATAGTGCTTATACAGTACATACAGCATGTCTAGACCTAGCCAAGGCCTTTGACATTATTCTGCATGCAAGCATTATTGACAGAGTTGTAAATCTAAATATAAATCCTTGCAGTGGTGGATAGTTAACTGTTTGTCTGATAGAACTCATGTGATTAGAGTAGCAAGTGCCACTTCTGAAAGCAAATCAGTTACCAGTGGTGCCCCGCAGGGCTCAGTTTTGGGCTCTATTTGCTATATATTCCTAAGACATTCAGACCAGCACTTCTGGCCTATGGTTAACAAAGTTTGCAGATGACTGTAAATTGGGTATTGTTATTCTATTTTCAACTGACTGCCAATTGCTCTGACACAGTCTGGACCATGGTAACAATTGGTGCAAGGACAATGGTCTCAAATTAAAAGTAAAATAAAGTAGCAAAGTTGATTTTGGCAAGCAGAACAGTTTCCCTTGCCATATAGGAGATAACACTACTCCAGACACTGTTGTAAGTGATCTGGGTACTCTTGTTGATAATTTCTTATCATTTTTGCTCATCAGGCAAAGGACATGCACGGCATAAAACCAAATGATTTATTTAGTAAAAAACATGTACGTACTTTCGCTATAGTATAGTATAATATGCATCATACATAAAACATTATATCATGCTGTTACAAGTATACTGATGTTTTGAAAAATTTAATGCAGAACTGCATCAACAAAGGCTGAAACAGTCCTGCCATCCACATAGTTAACAAGTATACACCTTATATGAAATTTACAATAAAAAAAACTTCAACTGCTACATGTACACTCATCAGTCTACTTAAATATTCAAAAAACAAACACATAAGTAAACAGAAAATATATGAAAAATAAATATAGACAAAACCAAACATCATAGCTAAATGCTGCTAACATAAATATATGTGCATATAAAAACACAATAAAAACAGAAAATATATGCGTAAATAAATTAATAAATAATATACGAGGAGTATGTGCATATGTATAAGCAGACACACCTATAACTACTACGAAAATATGTATGATGCATATTGTTCTGTTTAAATATATGTAATATATGTTTTATTTATTATATCTGAAATCTGTTATACAAGTTGTGGTTGGAACATACTAAAAATGTATTTATTTTGCTAAAGTGTAAAGTTACTTTAAATCACTTGGTTTCCACTAATTACTTAAATGAAGGGAAAACTGTTGCTAGCAGTGATTGGTTTAACAGTGTTTAAAATGTTTAGGCTTGTGACAGAATTTTATGTCTAATAAAGCGTAGGAGTACTATGCAAAAGCACTTACATGTTTCTTATTAAGTAAATTATTTGGTTTTATGCTGTGTGTGTCCTTTGCCTGCTTGGATTTCTTGTACATGCATTCTTGTTTATCATATAGTAGATAAAAGTTTCCTAAGATGATAAAATTCCAGTGTATGTTGTGAAGTTTGTCCAGTATATTTAAGAATTAAACATTGTTTTTAGGAAGGGCTTTGAAGGGTTCCTATAACCTTCTTTGATCTGATAGTTGGTTTTATTTAGTGTGACTTGTATCTCAATAAGTTTGGTTTGTAGGTATCTAGGAATCTGCCATGAGGTAACTCGGTCCTTAGCAAATATGGCTGCTCCATTGCACTTCCCATTGGGTCTAAAGGCATATTAGATGTAAAACCCTTGTTTAGAGAGGAGATGCTTTCTGCATTTTTAAACCATGTTTCAGTAATAATACCCTCATGAGTGTGATGCAAATGGCATTAAGGTAGGCAAGTTGTTATTTTGAATCTCAGCACTGAAAAGCACTACTCTGATATTGTCTAGTACTTGATTTTTTTCCCTGATATTGGGGAGTCCATTTTCTGGATTCTGCCTAAAAAAGGCACTATGGGAGAAGCAATGCCTTAGAATAGGAGATGTAAGCCATCCATAGCAAAGCAAGTAAGGCTGTGCAGCAAGTCATTTCAAGTTTATGCATACTGAATTTTCCTTGAATGACACCATTGCTTTAGCCAATTATTGAAAAATAAATCATCCTTTGTTTGTACTCTTTATCAATTTAGGATTGAGGAAAATTCTGCTGAATACAAAGGCCTTTCCTTCATTCAAGACATGCATGAGAGATTAGACAAGTCCCTCTGTATATCCCTCTGTATTTTGCATGCCAGGTCATTTACACACACATGGACCAACTTGTCATAGTCATACTTGTTTGGCTTGATGGTCTTTAGTGCCCTTACACTGTCAGAGATCATAGCACCTGAATGACAGCTCATTGTCACCCTATTTTTGTCAGACCTGTGAGAGAAGTGTCAGTTTGCCTGACTATGGAGTCACCCATCACCCTGTACATTTTTATTAGTAGATCATTTATGTCAACTGGATTTAGAGGGGGAGATTTTCTGGGGCCTCATAGCTGTGGATGTCATTGTATGTGCTGTGATGTTTGATCTCCACTTAGTCCTAGTTTTTTTATGTTGGAGACTTAGACGACTTTATATGTCTCAGCACATGAAATGTTATAAATATACAGGTAGAGATCTGCAAAGGTGTGTGGTACTCAAAAACTGTGTTCAGATGTGAGTGCAATGCCTCCATCTTAGCTAAATATTAGTATCTCTGACAGCTAGTTTGTGATGGGTTAAGTAATGGTTACACCATACTCTCAATTGTACATTAAGAGGGACATTTTTCAATTTGAGTCTTAGAAAGTCCATGTTCCTCAATGTTCCACATTGAAAGGATCTGTCATACATTCAGTATTATTCTTTTAACTGATATCCTATATTAATTCATAAAAAAATTGTTATAGGTATAAAGTTAAACATTTTAATCACACTCTGAGCTTCCTAGTTGAAGTTGTTAGGAAGTTGTTAGTAAGTGCTCCTTATTTTACCAATTTCTTCCACCTAATGAGAAGAATTGTTCCACATTTAGGAGATGGAAGCTTGAGAGCTAGGCATTTTCTATATATTTAATAATGTGTATCCATGCACACTATAGACCGTGGCTAAGAATCCCACAAATGGTTAATTTTATGTTTGTTCAAGTGTTTCATTGAGATCGACTCCGGGATTATGTTTCTGTAAGCAAGACATAAAGTGTGCGTGTTTGTGTGTGTGTGTGTGTGTGTGTGTGTGTGTGTGTGTGTGTGTGTGTGTGTGTGTGTGTGTGTGTGTGTGTGTAAATATATACCTGCATTTACAAAAATATGCATATAGCTAGCAATACATTAGATATAGATATAGATACAGATATAGATATAGATATAGATATAGATACAGGTATAGATATAGATAAAAATCTCTTGTCTTGTTAAAAAAAAAGTTTTCCTTTTCTCTATTAGTCTACATTGCTGTGTTGTTAAATTGCTTATATACATCCCAGAAAAATGTTAATTGGTCTCATTCAAAGTATCACCTTTTGTGATTTTAAATATTTGGCAAATAATACATATGCTGTGCTCCACTGATTACTGAGGAATCAAATAATTTAAAAAGAGTTTTTTTTATATCTTTTACTTACACATTCTGATCGTCCTTAGTAATAAATGAAGTTTGGTTCTATTTATTTAAAAGCAATAGAACTCCATGCTGTACTAACTATAAATGACTTTTCCCCTTAAGACTGTTTGTCAATGTGCTTTTTTATTTTCTATTGAGATTTTATAATTGATGTGTTTTAGTGCTTTATGGGTTATATTAGCAACTTCTTGGTAATTAATTTCTACCTCACTGTAACAATATTGTGTTCGCTATACTTTTACTGCCAAGGACACTACTGTATGTAATCTTGGCAGAGTAATTATTCTTTTTATAATTTAATTAAAAAAAACAAATGAATAAATGAATTAATGAATGAATGAAGACAACTACAGGGGCTAATGGTTTCATTTTTTTATAAATATAATTAATTACCGAGTACTGAGGAATGAAAATAGAGGGTAGTACAACAGCTTTTATCTTACATCACTGATCAGGCATTTTCTCAACTGATTTATTAGGGCTATAGCAAACATAAAAAGAAAAGTCAAAGCTAAATGGCTTCCATATGTATAAACCTGATTGTATCAGTTAGCATTTTGATATACAGTGTGTACCTAATGTGTTATATATATACTGCTTCAGTGTGGATTTAATAAAAATCTTTTATTCATAATTAATGTAATAAATGTGTACAAATTCTGATTAAACACAGACACTTTCTGTAAAATTCATAGCTCATAGGAAAACACTAATTATGTACTCAGCAAATCTGTCCATAAAAAGGAAATGTTTTGTGACAACAATAACTTCCCTGTGATCCATGTGACTGCTATATGAAGTGTGATGATTCTGAATCTTACTGGTGTAAATTTGGCAGAATATAGCATTAAAGTTGTTTAGTATGCATACTCAAAAAAAGCAATGCAAATAAATGGATGTAATTTAATGTCTCCTGTACCAAAGTTTCACTATTTCTAAAAAAAAAGGTAGCAAAGAATTAGTAACAGTCCTTCATGACAATCTGTAGGTTTAACTTGAGGGAGGTCTTTGTAAGATTGTTAGTTGCTAGGTTTTACATACAAGACAAAAAAAGTTATGAGCATTGACCATCAGGATTATGAGACTGAATGCTATAATTAAATCAAAAGGTGATTCAACAAAACAGTAGTTTAAGGGTGTGCACACACAACAAAGTATTAGTTTAGGGGAGTGCACATTTATGCAACCAGCTTATTCTACTTTTTTTATTTTTTATATTTTTTTATATTTTTTCCTCTAACAGAGTTGTTTGTTTTCCAATTGAATTGTAAAGGTTACAGGTCACATTAAAGGTGGGAAAAGTTTTGAAATTATTTATTGTGGTCTCGTTTTTTTTATATCACAAAAAACTGGCATTTTAACAGGGTTGTGTACACTTTTTATATCCACTGTATGTATTGGTATTGTTTTTATGTGTATTTTTGATATATTCATTTTTATTATTTTTGTATAATATTTTATAATGTTCTATTATATTTTATGGTTTAGAAAAATACTTGTTAAGGAAGCAGTCTATGCTATTTAACATGAGCAGCAAGTTTTAAGTAAGACCCATTGTGCTTTATGAAGAAGGAGTATTAATTGGCTGATAATGTGCATTATTTATATATTTAGATATCTCATGATTAGGAATAAGAATGTGATAATCCTACTGTATCAAGTAATACTTATGCCTGGAAGTGAATGCTGTGCTGCTGTTTGATAAGAGAGAATGACAGATTAGAAAGAAGGTGGATTAATAAAGGAAGATTTTATTATGATTTATAAGTGCATTTGTACCTCAGTATTTGCAGCAGAAATGGATATAGAAATTATAAATAATCAATTAGTGACTTACAATGAAGAAGAAGCTGTGGTTGTAGCTAAAAGTCTTAAAAGAATTAAAAACAGCACCTTGCATTGTAGACTGAGAGAGGAAATATACAAATTCATTAAGCATTAGAAAGGCCAGAGGTTTGTCAGCTTTCAAATATGCGCTTAATACTTGAATGGGCAGTAGGGTCTATAACCCACAATCGACTGTTGGTTAAGCTCTCTGAGGTCTAACTTTAAGGCCATGAGCTTGTATTCATTAACAATGAAACACTGAAACATTGCCTATTATCTCTGAGATCCTTTGTCATCAAACATTTATAGTTTCTTTCCTTTTTTTAAGCAAGAAACATCTTTATTAAATTATTGCTTATGACATAGGCAATCATACATTTATGTAAATGAAAACAAACCTTACTGACAAAAAATTTGCTTACAAACATTAGACATCTCTGATAATGTATCCAGTCATTGTCAGTCAGACATTACATAACACATTCAAATCCTGCCTTCTTTTAAACATTATTCCTTTTCTGCAAGCATTGTTCATAGTTTCATAGGTTCATAGGTAGGTACTAGGCTATTAGCACTAGGGCCTATATAAGCCTAGCCAAAAAGGTACCCTGGCTTTTGCCACCTAAAAAAATTATTTTCCTGTGCCCCTGTCAAGCAGAGCTACAGAAGTGATCCCTGAGGTGAATTTCCTATTTCCCATCCAGTCATCAAGATTGTTCTTGAAGAGTGCTAATGAGGAGCTCTGTTTGACATAGATAGGTAGTCTGTTCCAGAGTATGGGAAGTCTCTGGGACAGGAATCTATCCCTCCAGCATGTTTTGTTTATTGTGGTGACAAGGTTTAGGTCCCTAGAGTTTGTAGCTTGGAGGGATTGGGATTTCTTTAAGTGGAGCATGTCCAACAGCTCTGGATTTGACATAGCTTTGTATGTTAGGCAGAGATCGCCTCTGAGTAGGCGATATGCAACGGAGTAAAGTTGGAGTTTTTTGAGACGGTCTGCGTAGGGCATCTGTTTGAGGCCAGTAATCCTTTTTGTGAGGTATTTCTGTGGCCTTTCCAGTTGTTGTAGATGTCTTGTGAGGTACATAGAAAAAGGGGCGTTGTACTCTATAATGGGTCTAATGAGTGATTAAGTAGAGGGGAACAATGACCTCTTTTTTTCTGGATAAGAAACCTTTTGTGATGAGGTGAGCCACGTAGAAGGATTTCCTGACCACTGTGGTGATGTGATTATCAAAGGAGAGATTACTATCCACCTGTGTCCCAAGGTCTCTTATCACACTTTCAGCATTAAGTAGACTACCACTTATGTGGTAGTTCATGGGTACAGAGTTTTTACCAAAGGGGATGACAATACACTTTTTGGCATTGAGCTTCAGGCCATGGCTTTGACACCAGGAATCTGTGTCAGTGAGGCCCTCTTTTGTAGTATGTCCACATCGTTAGGAGTTTCGATTATGGCTCCTAGTTTGCAGTCATCTGCAAACTTTGTTAGCCAAAGACCTTCTGTGTTAGCCTGTACTTCAGAGAAGTAGATACCAAACAGGAGAGGACCCAGGACTTAACCCTGTGGTACTCCACTTGTCACTGGTCTGAAGTCGGATTTGGAGTCTGCTACTTTCACAGTGTGGGTTATGTCTGTGAGCCAGTTGGCAACCCATCTTGTGACATAGGGATTTATACCTAGTTTAGTGAGCTTATCTATAATTCCAGAGTGGGGGATGGCGTTGAAAGCCTTGGTGAGATCTAGATAAGCTGTGTGAACCACCTTACCCTCATCTATGGGTTTGGTGACTGCTTCAAAGAAGTCAATCAGGTTTAGGAGACATGATCTGCCTTTTACAAACTCGAACTGAGTAGTGTCCAGAGTTTGAAGACTACCAATGTCTTTGTTTATGAGTTCCATGATGATACGTTCCATGGCCTTGCAGACCAGGCTCATCAGGCTAATGGGGCAGTAGTTCTCGGGGTCCGTCGTGGCTCCCCCTTTATGAAGTGGGATAACTGTCACAGTTAGCCATTCAGTGGGCACAAAGCCTGTGGTGAGGCTATGATTAAACATGGTACTTAGGTAGGGTGCCAATTCATTCTGTAGTTCATGCAGAATGCAGCCTGGTATATTGTCAGATCCCATGGATGCTGTGTTCTTGGCTTTGGAGAGTGTGTTTTTTACCTGTGCAGTCGTGATTACAGGAACTTTGCATTCTTCCGGTATAGAGATGGGCCCTCTAGTGGGGTGAGAGGGGGGTAAAGTTAGCACTGAACCTATCTTCCAGAATGCTGGCAATATCAGTTGGTTCTGTATATTTAGTGCCATTGTGCTGTAACTCAGAGCAGATCTGAGTGTTGCCATTGAGATTCTTGACATAGCTATAGAATGCTTTGTGGTTGTCTTGAGCCAGTGGCAATTTTGTTTCCGTAACTAGCTTTGGAGGATTTTATGAGGGATCTCATCTTCTTACTGAGGTTGACCAGGGAGTTCCTCCAGTCATGGGATTTTACTCTTTTTTGCAACAGTTTCTTTCTTCTGTTGTAGAGTTTGTTTATGGCAGAGGACCACCAGATTGGCTTCCTTTTTTGGAGGATAGCATTATGGTTCTATTAGGGATAGCATGACCCATGCACTTGTGTAAGTCCTTATAAAGTGCATTTGTGTAGGATTCAGCAGTCGTACATCTATTGTCCGTCTGCATGGGTGTCATGAAGTTTGCCACTTCTGTCTTAAGAAGTGTGAAGTTGGCTTTGGAGAAGTTTTTTTGGTGGTTTCCCTAATTGGGGGTGGGGTTGGGATGTGGATGTCTAGGGTGATTAGCTTGTGGTCGGATATGACTAACGAGGAATTTACCTCTGGTGTGGAACACCAGTTGCCCATGTTGGTAATGACCAGGTCTAGGATATTACTGCCCCTGGTGGGGGTGTGAATAAGTTGATCCAAGGCATTGGAATTTATGAATTCCAGAAAACATTGAGCAAAAGTGTTGGTACATGAGTAGTTTTCCCAGTTAATGGTGTGGTAGTTGAAATCGCCCATTATTAGGGTGTTGGCTTGTACCCTAATACTTTCCAGTGTATCAAGAAATGAAGAATGGGAAACCTGGGGCATGGTGGGGGGGGTCTGTAGCAAGCTACAATTTGGACTGCAGTCTTGCCTAGAGTCATTTGCACTTGGATAATCTTGGATGCATTATGCTGTGCAACTAGCCTGGAGGTGTGGATATCCTTAATGAATATGGACACACCTCCACCTTTAGTGCTTTGTTCTGGGTTAGGTGGCCAAAAGGTGTGGTATGAATTATAGCCTGGTAATGCAGGGGTGCTCTCTGGAGCTGTGAACCAGGTCTCTGTCACTATTCTCTATTTTAAGGAGTGCCTCGAGTGAGTGCATTTTGAGGTTTATACTTCTAGCATTGAGTAGCATTACCCTCAGATTTTACTTGCTTGTACCTGTTACGGTAGTGAATTTGTCATTTGAACCTTGCCTAAAAAAGGCACTATAGGAGTGGCATGAGCCTTTGCCAGTATCCAGAATCCCAAGGGCAACATGTACAGGCCATCTCTGGCAAAGCATCATGGCCTGTCAACCATGTCATCCCAGGCAGACAAATACTGGATCCCCTTAGAATGACACCAAAAGCTTAGCCAATTCTTGAAGTCAGTCATTTTGTCCTTGTACTGTTGTATCATTATGGGTGATGGCTTGATGCTACTCAGGGCTAGGGTCATACCTGCCTGGGCTACAAGATCAGAGAGCTCCTCCATGTCTCTTTTCATGTAGTCCAGGGAAGTACGTCTCCTGTCATTCACACCAACATGGACAATGACAGTGTCATATTTATACTTGTTGTGGAGTGACCTGAGTGCGTGTGTTATGTGGTGGATCCTGGCACTTGACAGGCAGCTGACAGTAACTTTCTCCTTGTTTAACCTGGTGGATGGAACATCAGTGTACCTGACTATAGAGTCACCTATGATTAAAGTGTTGGGTTGTTCCAAACAATTCACATTTTTTTCTATGTAATTTGCTAATACCCTTTTATAAAGATCCCATTTCCAGTTGTTTTATTTCTGTTATTATATTTATTATTCTAGTAGAATTGGTTAAGACTTTGATTTCCATTTTTCAGTAACTCCTTTTTTGGCAGCCACCATAATTAGACTCAGCAAGTCCTTACTATGTCTAGGCAATTCCGATTCTGTGTCAAAACTTAAAAAAAAATAATTTGCTTAGTTTTACCAATTTGCACACCAAGTATTTCTGATAGAGTGGTATGCAGTGAATTTTTAAAGTCTGCCAACTCATTATGCTCCCAGAAAAAAAAAATTCCAATTACATCTTTCTACCGCATCATACATCCAATATTTGCTTTCTACCTGAGGGAAACTTCTTTGGAGTCTACTTGGGATATAAAAATAAATTTGTAAACACTTCAAAGCAAAGATCATAAATCTTCTAGATTTTTTTGAATATACGGGAGACATACATATATCCCCACTCCATTGTCTCTTTGTGAATTGCTTATCCAACCTCTCTTTCCAATTCTTTCTAACCTCCACTGATTGATTCTTATAGCCATCATGCAATATTTTATATGCTATACTAATTATTCCTTTTTTAACTGCCACTTCTGCTCTAGATTCTACTAAAACCTCCACTAGTGCCAGTCTTTCCCTTAGGATCCCACTATTTCTTTCTCTTTGCCTATACTCTGATATTAATCCTTGATAGGGAAGGCAATCTCTAGCCTGCAGTCCAAATAAATTCTTGGCCTCCTCCCATTCTGTTACCTTTCCATCTCAAATTATTTGTTCACAATACCTTGGATTTTTTTACAGTTTGCTCCAATAAATTCCAGCTCCCTCTTGCCTATTGTCTGTATCTCTAATTGCAATCATCCTTATCAGCAGAATCACCTTTCTCAATTCCCGTATTGGCTTAGCTCTTACAATACTTTCTGCTACTTTATGAATGTAATATTCTGTATGATTATTGTTATTCTCCTTAAGGATCTGCATCCAAAATCTTGTTTCTTGAGCTTCCCCCCTTTTTCATAATCATCTATTTCCACTTTGAATTATAGGTTTCTGGTTGTGCTCTGTATAGGAGCCTTAACTGTGTAGCTGTGAAATACCAAATCAGATCAGGTAATCCCAAATGAACTTGTTTTACTGGAAGAATCAGCTTATCCCACTTGACTCTTGCTGTCTTTCCATCCCAGATAAAATCCTTCAGCTGTTTATTAATTGCTATCCACAACTTCCCCAATAGTTGTTAAAAATATGCCTGACCTGCATGTAAAACTAAAGGATTAAAAACATTTTAAATGATTGAAATCTTGCTAACCACATTCATAAAACATCTTATTGTTTCTGTAAATTAACTGACTGCTTTTAGCATCTGTCTTTTCATTACAGTCTCCAGCTTTACATTATCAAACAAACCAATACTTAATTTTGAAAAGATATTTATTAAAGCAATTACAGTGGAAAAGTGGTGGATTGATTAGGAAGGGAATCACACAAGGAAAGGCAGGGCATATGAACCACAGTTAGCTCATTCAGAAAATTAAGCTCATTATTAAACAAATTAAGTACAATGTTTATTAATCACCACAACTGTCAGCATGTGTCACAACATAAGCAGTTTTCACTTTTTTAACCCTATCTGTTGTGCTTTTTCTCTGAAATATATATGTTGTTTGAACAAGGTACAATCCTGCATACTTGGGGAAGGGTCCATACTCTTTTATCACCTAGTAATACACTTATTAATCTCAAAATAAAGTGTAACATAAGAGGATGGAATAGAGTCAGGAAGTGGCTCAACAAACAATGTCAAGAAATTTAAGTCAGTAGTCAGATTGAAACTTTCCCTTCAAATGAAGAAGCAGGACTAACAAATGTTAACCCATAAGAACAAAAGCCAAGCATAGCTGGTAAATATATGTGGTTAGGTACTTAAACTGTGTGAGGCTCACCTCCAGCAATGACAAGAGCACCTAAGGAATACCACAGATACTGACACATAAGGAGTACAAAACCTAAAATGACATATGCTAATTGTATAAGCAGATTTTGGATTATTTTTATTTATTTAGTTAGTCCCACTTTCCATGGGAGATCTGAGATGGTAATCATACTGCTAGAGAAAATTCTGCCAGGGCATCATGGAACATTCTGTACTCTTTTTGATAGGTGCTGTGAGATCTTTTACATCCTCATGAACTACCACCAACTCAAGCAGATTTGACCTTGGTTTTACATCTCGTCTGATAGGCAAATGAAATTGACATTAGAGTTAAACCTATCAAGCTGAGACAACTCCACTTCACCGTACACCTCTATCTTTTGCCAAATGAGTACTCGAAGAGTTCATGAATCAGATTATATATGGACATATAAGTGAAGGAGACAAGAGACTGTTCACATAAATTTCCATGAGTATCCCTGATAATGTAATTGCAATAAGTGCTAACAAGAAGATGTGTATATCTGTTTTCACACACTAAAGAAGAAACTTCTTGCAAGCAAAGTGATACTCAGTTCCTGCATTAAATGTAATTCGAACTACTGGAAATTTCATAACCTCACCATCCTTGATACATTGTAAATTTCTGCTAAATCCATTATTGCCTGGGTATTTATAGTTGGAATGTGGTGGCTGCAGTAGTGCATCAGTTAGCATTGTTGCCTCACAGCTAGATGTTCTCTGGTTCAATTCTCAGCTGGGGTACCTTCTGTTTGGAGTCCGCATGTCCTTCCTGCAGTTACATGAGCTTCCTCTGGGTGTTCTGGTTTCTTCCCACATTCCAAAGACATGCAGTAGGTGGATTGGACACTCTAATTTGGCCATAGGTGAGAGTGTGTGTGTGTGTGTGTGTGTGTAAGTGAGTGGTATGAATGAATTCCTGCAGCAAGGCTAGCCACATGGTGGTGCAAACCTTGGCTCAAGATGATTGTCACTGCAGAAGTGACACCTTGACCCCATGTGCAAAATGGGAAAAGGAGTTGAAGATGGATGGATGAATTTACAACTACAATACCAATGTCTTCTTTATTTTGATTTTGAAAATGTTGCAACAAAATTAACTTTACTTTATCCATCTAAATGCACAACCAGTAGTTCAGAAACAATGGTAAGAGGCATTTCAAGAGATGAAAGAATCACTGAATTATATGTCCATCTTTTAATAGCAGCTCTCACCACTTAATGCAAAAATCCAGATGATTGTTATAACATTCCATAAAATCTGATATGCAGGTTAGTTAACAAAAGGTACCAACCAGTTCCCCTTCCTTATTGTATTCTGAGGCACCATATTTTATCCTAAATTTTCAACTGGCCCAGAAAAATATATGTATTGATTCAATTTCTTGAGCTAAGTCTGGTGTAGATGAACTTGACCTTTATTTAAACACTAATCACTACTGCAGTATAAAACTGTAAAACAAAACAATGAGTTAAAAAATGTAAACAGATAACATGGAACAGACAGAGACTAGAATAGCATAATTACAAAATATTTATGGAAAATGTATTTAAGGACTCTCTTAGTGCTAAAAACAAGTCATAAGAAGGTATTTGGGGAGATCTTAATGCACACCAGGGTAGAACAATCCAGAAATTATCATGGTAGTAAGATCCTGAAATGTAAAACCTAATGAACAACTGAAATAACAACTGAAATAATACAATAGGAACTGTTGCTACAAGTTGAATGCTGACAAATCACAAAGTCTACAGGGAGTGTAATATGGGACCATTAAACCAATCAGGTAAGAAACATCCAAGCCATATATGGAAAGAAAAAAAGTCAAGATTTGCTTTGTTGATATGAACCGTAATAAGAGGTCAATGCAACCTCTAAGCAGTGGAAAATATACCTGACAACCTCTTAGTGCAAGAATTTTGGACAAAGCCAAAAAAATGGGGAGAGCCAAGGCCCAATATCAAGGACAGAGTTTAAATACTACTCTTATAAAGCTGGAAAGTTGGTAGGAAACAACAAAACAGGCTTCGCATTAACTTGCATTTTCTGAAGAATATAGAGTCTGAAATTCAAATGTCTGCCATTATTTATTGACCTCAATCCTGAATGGTTTTCAAGAAAAACACTACTTTTATGAGGGAGAGACCAAAAATATGAGGCAAACAGATGGACATTCTGTGAAATTCTGGACAAATGAGTTGCATGTTGGGAAAATTTTCTAGGACTATCCAGCTGGCAATGTGAATACTGGCTCTAGGTGATGGCCACTGTTAATGTGATACCCCAATCTGTTGTACAATATAAGGAAATGGGGGTTGCAGATAATGCCAGTGCAGCATATGTACCAGAAAACAACAATGCTGCAGAGTTTTTCACAAGCTGAAACTTATTATTTTCAGTCATCATAGTTATGTCAGGCATACTAGACAATGGGTAGCACATATCATTACCTGAACAAGTCCTACTCTGCTCTTTTATTACTACCACTAATTCTTATGTGACTCAAAAGTGGAAGTTACAAACAATCACAATGTTTTATTGACATTATATATAGAGAGTTGATAAGAAAGCATTTGAACTTTTACAAAAATTACCTCACACAACTGGGTAGATGACGAGCTCCTTATAATTTGATATGCCCCAGGATTCAGCAAACTTCATGCAAGAATAGCTTATTCTTGCATGGAAGGGACCTTTCCCATGCAGCACGGCAGCGCGCCACTCATATTCATGAAGGCATGCTGCTGTGCTGTAATATGGACATGGCTCTGTATACGAGCACAGGGGGGGTGTCTGAGAGCAGTGGTCTCAAAATACACATGCCCCCTGCACTCCATAATTGCCATACAGTAATGTAAATGTAGCGAGAGTATCCACAGACACCAGTAACACTCAACCTCACATGAAATCAGGACAAAGCCATAAAAACAAAGGGACAAATAGGGACAAATGTGAGATATCGCTCACAAACTTATAAAGTTGATAGAATGACAGGCTTCACATTAGCATGAATTACCCAAAAGGTATGAAATGTAAAACTCAAATGTCTGACATTTACTAACTGCAGTCTTTAATGCTTTGCCACTAATCTGCCAGAAAGCCACAACTGTATGACAAATGGACCAAAAATATAAGGCAACTATCAGGGCATTCTGTGACAATCTGTACAGTTGAGAGGTATGGCGGACACTGTTAGTGTCCATGGAGAATACCTTTCAAATGCAAAGCCTGTCACGTCATCACCATTTTAAAAGCACAGCCCACACATATAATGTTGCAGAAAGCAATGTGCATACTCCTACATTACAAAAATAAAAAAGAACAGTTTATTTTTTTTTCAGCCCGTAATAAGCCACAGTGGTACAGCGGTTGCATTGTTGCCTCACAGCAAGAGGTTCTTCCGTTCGTTTCTCAGCTAGTGTGCGGGGAGTGCCTTCTGTGTGGAGTCTGCATATCCTTCCCGCGATCGAGTGGCTTCCGAAAAACATGCGTGAATGGGCGTGCCTTCACTGAAGGTTGGGCGTCGGGCTGGCAACTTAGCACCATAAAAATCTACTGCCAATCATTAGCGGACCGGAGTTCTGCTGTGGCGACCCCTTACCGGGAAAGGCCGAAAAGACAAACAATAAACTTTAAGCATAGCTGAATGGGTGTGTGCATCGTGCAGCTCTGCTCAGCCTAGCTTACACATCATAAGGAGCTAAATAGGAATATACTTCAAAATACAGGAATGCGGAAATAGTGAAATGGATAGAGCACTTGCTTTGCAAGTATGCATTCCCAGTTTGATCCTCTGTGAAGTCAATTAGCATTTTACATGTGAAAGCAGTACATAATTTATTTTTTTAATAATTAGGTAGGAAATAACATATATTTGTTAACCAGAGTAGTGCAGTAGGTCCAGATGTGAGGTGTCAGTGTAATAAAGTTGTGAAACCCCCATATAAACACAAGTGCCCCATACAGTATAATCACAAAAGAATAAATTTAATGAAAGCACATAGGGGGATGTCAGGGAAGGTAAACAAAATTATAATATGTCAAAAATGATGAATCAATCCCATAGTCTATAAAATAAAACATAAGCAATGCTAAGCATTGCACAGCTATGCTTACCGGGTGTAAGCTTTGCTTAAATATGAATGCTAAGCAATGAGTAGCCCAGCTAAGTGGATTTGCCCATGGGTAAGCAGTGCTGAACCTCCCCCTTAAGCACTGCCAATCTTAGCTAAGCAGGTTAGCCCATAGCTTGGCTTAGCTCAGCATATTCAAAACCATCTAATCATGGCAAAATGCAGGAAATTGGCCACATTTAAACCTCACAGGTGGAAATGCAGCTCATAACTGGTTATAGCTCCCCACTGTAGGCAGTATGGCAGGTGTTGGAGAGGGTATGCACTTTCGGGTGCAGCACTGGGGCATGCAGGAGTCCAAGGTCATGGTAGGACTCCCTGTTAAAAAACATGACATGAGACTGCTGCCGGATCAGTAGCAAGGCTCCCAATACAAAGCAGAAGCCTGTTAAAGTCTCACCTGTAATCTCACCAGTGCCACTGGCATCCCTCGGACTGATGAGCAGGACTGGCACCACTATGCCAACATGAAGGGGAGGAAGAGGGAGATCTTGGACCAGTGGTTCCAAGAAGCATGGCAGAGGGGTGATGTCCCTGGTATGTGTAAGTATTCATATCAATAACTGTTTACCAAAGTCCAGCCTGTGTATGTGATGGATAGGTATGCATAAATGTTTCTCAATCTTCTTTACAGCCCCAGCTGAGCAGGCCATGAACCAGGAAACCCAAGCAAGCAGGTTGCAAAGGCTGCGTCGTGAGGCTGGTGAGTAACAATTGAGCTTGTAGTACTCATACCAAATAAATATAAAGGAGTAGAATGTCACCAAGCAGTATTAACAATGGGGGTGGTTTGTACTGAATAAACCAGACAATATTACAGTAATAGTCTCATATAGGTTATATATAAATAAAACTGTAACTGCCTGTCAATAAAGTTCAAAACCCTGGACTGGTTGTGTTTACTCTGGTATGGTATGAACTGAAATGTGTACAAGTTATGCATAGCAATTATAGCTCTGAAAGGATTAAACAATCAAGTTTCATCTGACAAAGTTAGTGCTTCTGTAAGATATGACATTAACTGATATGAAATGTTTCACACACCAAGATCTGATATCTGAATAGTAATGTTGTGTTAACCACTGTTTTCCACACTGTGCTATGTCAAAAGGTATCTATAGGAATGTATGTATAAGAATGTTATAATTACAAGGTCAAATTATACAACAAAGAGAGAATGAGACAAAAATCATTCAAAGAAAAGACAGAAGTTTCTTAGTAGCTCCTTCTGATGAAACACAAATGTGGTGTATTTTTAGTAGACACAGCTACAGTTTGAATCCCGTGAGTGGTAGTAATCTGTATGATTAATTTCAACTAGGATTTTGTGAATATATGTAGAAACAGTCAAGTACTGCCAATATAAATTCCCTCCACAGATCTTCCAGGTAAGAGAAGGTATAAAGTAGCTATACGAAGGCTGCAGTTATACTGTGTCTAACACCCACAGTCCAACCCCAAGGCTGCAAATGGCAGAAAGATAAGTACATACACCAAGTTGTCTCCCCCAAGAAATGTTCAAAAGTGTCATGCTGTCACAGCTAATGGTCTCTGCTGCCAACAACCAGGGTGAAGGTAGAATATGGCAGTAAAACATACACACACACACACACACACACACACACACACACACACACACACACACACACACACACACACACACACACACACACACACACACACACACGCACACAGTGTGAGTGCACATATGTAACCCTGACTATGTGAATATGGGTAGAAACAGTCAGGTAGTATTAACAAACATTCCCTTCACAGGTCTTCCAGGTAAGAGAAGGTATAAAGTAGCTATAAGAAAGCTGTAATTATACACTGTGTGAAAACATACCACTGCCCAACCCAAGGCCATAGGTTGTTGTAATAATACATGTAAAGTAATGATTAGAGCAATGGGCATTAAAGCTGTGACCACTGCAAGAATCTACATTTGTTAATTGACATCTCACTCTCTCCCCCGCCTTATCTTCACCAATAATCTAAACACATAAATGAATAGGTATGTTTTCCACCAAACCTACTGTTGGGACAAGTGTCCTATTGTTCTACAAATGTTGAAATGTATTCCAATTAATGTTCCCTGTTCAAATGCTATCATTGGTGGCCTCTTGCTATCAATGTAACCTGCATGCCAGTGTAATGTTCTGTTGTTTTGAGTTAATGGGAATACTCATGCATGCTGTTATAACTAATGCTGGAATGTGTTTACCATTACAAGTAAGATAGGAACTCATATTGAAACAAGTATACATAGAAAAGAGGTTCATGTTAGTAGATATGTGAATAGGGACAGCATGCATGCCCCCCCACATCTTTAAAGGTATATTAAAAGCACAAATGATTAGAACAAGTTTACTAACTATAAGCCAGGAAAGTTTGGAAAAGAAAATTAAAGAGATGATGGATGAATTCATCAGTAATGGATATAATTCTGAGATGGTAGAGCAAGTATATGAAGAAGTCACTGATGGGAGAATGAGTGAATATACCCCAATTTTTGGGAATAACTTGAAAAATACAATAGAAATATGAAAGGGAATGCATAAAAATGATGCAATCAGATATGTTACAACTTATAACCTGAAAACGGAAGAAGTGAAGCGTGTAATATATAAAAATTGGACAATTCTGATGGCAATGCCAGAATTAAAGGAAATAGTAGGAGAAAGACCCCTATTTGCTTATATAAATTCTGAAAGTTTAAACATATAAAAGGAAAGAATGTATTAAGTAAAACAGGTACTTTCAAGTGCTTTAACTGTAGCTGCTGTGACAACATCTATGAGGGGGAGAACAAGTCTGTGTACCCAGTAACAAAAAAGGAATATATGTTTTTCTGTTATGCAAACTGTAATACAACACAAGTTATATACCTAGCTAGCTGTGCAGCCTGCCCCTAGTTTTATGTGGGAAAGACTACCAGGAAACTAATGGAACGAATAGTGGAACACAAATCAGATATTAGGAGAAATATAAATACAAATGCATTAAGTAAACTTATTACTGATAATGGTTCAAAGCATTATTTTAGATTTAGGGTGATGGATAGAGTAGTTGTGAGTATGAGGTGTGGAGACTCAAATGATTTTTTTGGAAACAAAAGAATATGAATGGATAGTAAGGCTGAGAGCAGATAGTAAACCAGGTATTAATAGTATGGCAAGTATAAAACCTATTTTAGTAAAAAAGCAAAAAGAAATAAAATAAAAATGAAGTGATTTTTTAACTTGTATTATGTTTATTATGTTTAATATGTGTTTTTAACAATCATGTGATGTTTTGAATAACTTTGCCCTTAAATTTTATATGAATTTGTATATATGAAAAAGGGGGGGGGGCTGAGGGGATTGATATATGTGTTTGATAGGTTAGCTGGCTGATGTGATTAACTGATGCTCCTATTTAGAATGGATATATTAACTGTTTTATAATGCACTGAGGAAGGGTTTTAACCCCAAAGCTTTGCAGAATAAACTTGTTTTTTGTTCCCGACGTGTTTTTTTTTTATGAAGAGACTGTTTGAATTACAGCTTTGACCAATTTTGCAGTTTATTATATAATAGGAACCAGTATTTCCATATTCATTAAGGATGCACACACCTCCTGAGTGGTAGACCAACATTATGCATTACAGATCCTGCAGGTGTAACTAACATTGGGTAAGACAGTGGTTCAGATTGTAGCCTTCTATAGATCCCCAAACATGTCCCAAAACTCATACTCCATGTCCCTAAACACCGTGGAGAATATTAGTGTCCAACATAACACTCTCATACTGGTTGACTTCAACTACCTCACCATTAACTGGGAAAGCTACTCATGTACTGATGCACATGCCCATTACATCAACCTGGTCCTTGCTAACATGGGTAACTGTTGCTCTACACCAATAGTCAACTCCTCCCTTGTTATATATGAAAACAAATTAATCACCTTTAGAAATCCACAGCTCCCCCCCCTGCTGCACAGGTAGCCACCATGAAAAGCCTGTCCAAATCTAACTATGGCCTCATAACAACAGACGTGGCTAACATCACGGCAGCCATGCAAATGGAGACAAGTTGCATGACTGCTGAATCAAAAACAATGCACTATGAACACATACACAAATGCATGGATACCGTCATACCCAATAGAACCAGGACCCTTACCTTCAAAAAAAGGACGCCAATCTGGTGGTCCCTGGCCATAAAGAAACTGTACAATAGAAGGAGAGAACCAATATGGAATAAGGTGAAGTTCCAAGACTGGAAAAAAAACCCTTATCAGCCTCAATTAAAAGTTGAGATCCCTCATCAAATACTACAAAGTTAGCTGTGAAAACATAATTGGAGCATATAGTAAAGACCACCACAAGGCCTCATACAGTTATGTAAATAATCTCCATGGCAATACCAAAATTTGTTCTGAGCTACTAGACAATGGTACCTCCTAGACTGAGCCAACAAACATTGCCAAGATACTGGCTGACATACTGAGGGCAAACTTTACCCCCCCCCAAAGAACCAGTCACAATATCAGTACACTGCCAGACACCCAGTATTACTGCTGCACGGGTTAAAACACCACTGTCCAAGGCCAGGAATACAGCTTCTATGGGACCTGACAATATCCCTGGCTGTGTTCTACATGAACTAGAGTGACCTGGCACCTCACCTGCGTGCCCTGTCCAAGCACAGCCACACCTCAGGCTTTGTCCCTACTGAATTGTGCACTGCTACAGTCACCCCTCTCCACAAATGAGGTGCAACTACAGACCCTGGGAAATACTGCCCCAACTGCCTGACAAGTCTGTTATGCAAAGCTATGGAATGCATCATCATGCACCTAATAAACAGGGATATCAGAATCTGCATACTCTGGATCCCACACTTTTTACTTTTGTGAAGGGTAGGTCATACCTGCTCAATCAACCTGGTCAACTTCTTGCCATCAGTCACCTGAGCTGTGGATGAAGGCAAGGTGGCGCATACAGCCTACCTTGATTTGGCCAAAGCCTTTGATAACATTCCCCACTCAGGAATCATGCAAAAACTCACTAAGCTAGGCATCAACCCCTATGTCACTAGGTGGGTTGCAAACTGGTTCACAGATAGGACTCACAGTGTGGAAATAGTTGTCTCCAAGTTAGACTGCTGAGCAGTCATAAGTGGAGTTCCACAGCATTCTGTCCTGGGTCGTCTCATGTTTGGTATCAACTTCTCTGAAGTTCATGCCAACATAAAGAGACTCTGGCTGACAAACCTTGCAGACAATTACAAGTTGGGAGCTATTATTAACTACCCAAGTGATGCTGGCATCCTACTGAAAGGCATCACTGAGACCAATGACTGGTGTCAGAGCCATGGCCTTAAGCTTAGTGTCAGAAAATGTGCTGTCATCCCCTTTGTGGAAAACCTTGTTCCCATGATTTACCACATTTATGGTGGTCCCCTGAACAAAGAAGGTGCTATAAGAGATCTGGGTACACAGGTTGACAGCAATGTCTCTTGACCACCACATTACCATTGTGGTCGCAAAGTCCTTCTATGTGGCACATCTCAGTACTAACGCATTAGCATAAAGGAAGAGGTCATTGTTCCCCCTGTACTCTTTTTCACAGGGTGACACAGTTTGTTTCAGCATACATATTCTGATGGATGTGAGGTAGGTAAATGAAATGTATGTCCTCATTTTCTGACAACAATCATATCATTAGAGTGATATATCAGAGAAATGATAATAAATTGTAAAACAGACCAGAAATATGAGCAATAAACCTGGATATCATGAAGCAATCCAGCCAATTGACAGGTCAGCTCAGAACCCCATTCTGCAATGAATCTGGACCAAGGCTGACAAAGTGGTGGGTGGAAACCATGAAAATGGGGATGTATCTGAAGTACTGGTGTAGATAGACTAACACAGTTGCTGTAGTAACACCCTCCTGTGTGCTCTAACATATATTTACTGAAATAGCTCCAAGTAATTGAATTAGGAAATCTACTATGGGTAATTACACGGAAGCCACGGTGGTACAGTGGTAGCATTGTTGTCTCACAGCAGGAGGTTCTCCTATTCGATTCACGGCTGAAGTGCCTACTGTGTGGAGTCTGCATGTCCTCCCTGTGGTTGAGTGGCGTCCGAAAGACATGCATGAATGGGCGTGCCTTCGCTGAAGGTTGGGCATCAGCATGGCAACTCGACACCATAAAAAATCTACTGCCAATCATTAGCAGACTGGAGTTCTGCTGTAGCGACCCCTAACTGGGGAAAAACTGAAAAGACAAACAAAACTATGGGTAATTACTCATGTATTTGCAAATAAAACAGGCACTACAGTAATGCAACAGCAGTAACAAACAGAAACCAGTGTGAAAGTGCATATCCACAGCCATCACCACAGTCACAGTCACATACCTGTAAGTCAAGTGAACAGTAGCGTATATGGACTATGTGAACAAATACATCATTGTTTGCCACTCACACACTAGCCCTACATACACAGTCCCAATTCTCAGTGTAGTCTGAATCCTGACCTTGGTACAGGACATGTCTCAGTCTACCCCTACAAACACATACAGCCAATAGATCAGCAGAAACTGGAGCAGCATGTACAGTCAGATAAAGAAGGAGCCATAACACTTACATCCACCCCCTCCATGCACAGCCCAAAAAACATATACACATGATATGTGTACACAGTCATGACAGTCAGTTAACAATGGCCAGACATACATAGGCCTCTCACATGGACAGTTCACCTCAGAATGTACAGGCTCAGGACTCATATCTATGGTCTCTTCCCTAACATGTCTGTGAGTCTACTACATCACTGAGATGGTAGCAGGAATGAAGTCAAGAAATAATGATAATAAATACATCTGCATCTCATAGACATCTGGACAAAGCCTGACATCATTTCGGGGCAGAGACACAAACACAGGGGTAGACTGGACATATTGCTGTCATACATTGAGACAGTTGCAGATGTTACTGGGTTTGTTGTAACATCCTTTATGAGGAATGTGACATCGGTAATTCCAATAGATGTGAGTATTTACTGACTGCATTCCTCAGAGTCCATGACTGATTTACCAAGGACACCAACTGTCTGGGGAACAGAAAAAACATAACAGGCAGACATGTGGCCAGTTTGTGGACAGCATGTCAGTGGAGAGGTATGTCAGAGACATATCACTGTCAGTCATGAAGTCACTCACTAAATGCATGTCCACAGAAACCCTGTCACTCTATCAATCTACCATGTGTATAACAGCACTGATGACATATAATCTGTTCACAAATCTGGGGATATGTCTGCCATGTTGTTTGGCGGTCTCCACATGTCCTGTAATGTATTTCCAACTACTGTATGTGAATCTGTAGCTCACCACCTCTGTAATGTCCCTCACAGGCAAGGAAAAGGGGCAAGGCCCACATTAAGAAATGTGCCATATGTCATAACTAGCAGCAGTGTCCAGGCCCACAGCACAATACTATGTGGGCACCTACATAGTGGTATGGCCTTAGCAATACCTGACATCTGCACATCTGTACAGAGGACAGACAGAGAGTATATAGCCAACAGGTTATGCATTAGGATGAATGTTTTGAAATATATAAATCTGAAACTGAAAGGTATGCTATTACTACATGACAGCAGTCCTCAATGACATGTCCAAAGAACATAGTAGTCTACAGTTAATATCAACATATCAGATCAATATCCAATAGGAGATACATAAAAACATACAGCTCAAACACCAAGAACAAGATATTCAGAACTCAGATTCCCAACTTTGTCCTAGAACTACAATCTGCAATCTGCTCTTACTTGAAAAAGCACTGTTAAAAGTACTAACATAATGATAAAATATGTGTTAAACTATTTTTGTCAACCAGTGCACTGTAGCTGGTGTAACATGCAAGTGTGACTACATATAACCTGACATACTACCCATGTATAAAACAAATACAAAGAAAAAAAGATTGTGGTACTACGCATGTACACTCAGGTGTGCCATATGGTATAGTCGCACCCCTTGCTACTGTAATGACAGCACATAGAAGCATGCTATGTACAGGAAATAAAATACACTTATTAAAGGTGTCTTTACCCTGCTATTTTATCAGACTGGAATCTGATCACTGGTTACCAGGGCTGAGCTATGCTTAGCACATTTGCTTAAATGTAAATGCTAAGCAGATTTGCACAGTGGTAAGAGAAGCCTACATGGTGTATGCGCCCATTCATTTAATCGTACGTCAGCAATGCTTACCATCATGCAAACCAGTGCAAACACGCTTAAAGGTGCTCAAAACTGCCTTAATCACTGTGTATCCAACAGTTCTTGTTCTGCCTAGCAACAAAATAAACAGCCATCACAGTTCTTGAACCAAGGACCCTGCACAACACAGTCAAAGCAATTTACCAGTAAGCCACCTCAGCTGTATGGTTTTAGGATGTTTTCTCAAACATACCCTTCTTTACAGCAACTTTACAATAGGGAAGAGACACTGCAATTAGGAAAGACTGGCATCTATATATATATATATATATATATATATATATATATATATATATATATCTGAAAAGAAACATATACATAGAGAGATAGGTATGTATGGAGATCCATATACATGTATAACAATATATAGATATATTACCATACTATATATATATATATATATATATATATATATATATATATATATATATATACACACACACACACACACACACACACACATACATCTATATATATATATATATATATATATATATATATATATATATATATATATATTTATATATATAGGTTCATAGGTTCATAGGTTGGTACTAGGCTATTGGCCCTAGGGCCTATACAAGCCTAGCCATAACAATTCCCTGGATATTTCTTCCCACAATATTTACTTCCCTGGACCCCTGTCTATCAGGGTGACTGACGTGATCCCTGGGGTGAAATTCCTATCTCCCATCCAATTGTCAAGGTTCCTTTTGGAGCGGGCCAAGAAGGTGCTCTGCTTGACATGTATGGGCAGTCTATTCCACAGTATGGGGAGTCTCTGGGTCAGTAACCTATCCCTCCAGCATGTTTTGTTCATTGTGATGACAAGGTTTAGATCCCTGGAGCATGTGGCTCTGAGGGATTAGGATTTCTTTAAGTGGAGCATGTCCAGCAGCTCAGGGTTTGACATGGCCTTGTATGTTAAGCAGAGATCTCCTCTGAGTAGATGATATGCTAAAGAGTATAGCTGGAATTTTTTTAGATGGTCAGCATAGGGCATCTGCTTTAGGCCTGTGATTCTTTTAGTGAGGTATTTCTACGGCCTTTCCAGCTGTTGAAAATGTCTTGTGAGGTACATAACAAATGGGGTGTTGTACTCTATAATGGGTCTAATGAGGGATGAGTACAGTGGGACAATGACCTCCTTTATTTTGGATGGAAAGCCCTTAGTGATGAGCTGTGCCACATAGAAGGATTTCCTGATGGTTGTGGCGATGTGGTTATTGAAGGTGACATCACTGTCCACCTGGGTCCCTAAGTCTCTCATCATACTTTCTGTGTTTAGTGTACTGCCACCTAGGTGGTAATTCATGGGTACATGCTTCTTCCCAAAGGGAATAACTATACATTTATTGGCATTAAGCTTGATCCCATGGCTCTGGCACCAAGCATCTGTTTCTGTAAGGCTCTTTTGTAGAATATCCACATCATTTGGGGATTCAGTAATGGCTCCCAGTTTGTAATCATCTGCAAACTTTGTTAGCCAGAATCCCTTACTGTTAGCCTGTACTTCAGAGAAGTAGGTGGCAAACAAGAGCGGTCCCACAACTGAACCCTGAGGTACTCCACTTGTCACTTGTCTGAAGCTGGATTTGGAGTCAGCTACTTTTACAGTCTGGGTTCTGTCAGTAAGCCAGTTGGCAACCCATCTAGTGACATAGGGATTTATGCCCAGCTTAGTACGTTTTTCTATGAAACCAGAGTGGGAGATGATGTTGAAGGCCTTGGCTGGGTCCAGATAGGCTGTGTGAACCTCCTTACCCTCGTCCACAGCTCTGGAGACTGATTTGAAGAAGTCAGTCAGGTTCAGGAAACAAGACCGGCCCTTCACGAACCCAAACTGGGTTGCCAATGTCTTTCTTTATAAGATCCATGATAATGCGTTCAATGCCCTTGCAGGTCAGGCTCATCAGACTGATGGGACAGTAGTTTCCGGGATCCACAGTTGATCTCCCCTTGTGGAGTGGGATAACTGTAGCTGTGCACCACTCAGTGGGCAGGAAGGCTGAGGTGAGGCTATGATTAAACATGACACTTAGGTGAGGTGCCAGTTCATTTTATAGTTCATGTAGTACACAGCCCTGGATGTCATCTGGTCCCATTGATGCAGCATTCTTAGCTTTGGAGAGTGCAGTTTCTACCTGTGTGGCCATGATTACTGGAATTTGGCAATCTTTTGGTATTGAGATGGGCCCTTTAGCAGGTGAGAGGGGGTAAAGTTGGTACTAAATCGATCTGCCTGGATATTGGCAATATCCTTGAGATCAGTATATTTAATGCCATTCTGTTGCAGCTCAGAGCAGATCTGAGCATTTCCATTTTGATTCTTGACATAACTATAGAATGCCTTGTGGGTCTCTTTGGAATCTTTGGCAATTTTATTTTCATAACTAGCTTTGTATGATTTTATGAGGGATCTCAGCTTCTTACTGAGTCTGGTAAGGGAGTTTTTTGCATCCTGGGATTTTCCTCTTTTCTGCAATAGTTTCTTCCTTCTGTTCTATAGTTTGCTTATGACAGGGGACCACCAGATTGGCTTCCTTTTTTTGGAATAGAGTGTCATGGTTATATTTGGGATGGCATGATTCATGCAAGAGTGGATGTGCTTGTACAGTGCCTTAGTGTAGATTCAGCAGTTGAACTTTCAGCTACTGTCTGCATGGGTGTCATGAAATTTGTCACTTCTGACTTGAGTAGCATGAAGTTGGCTTTGGAGAAGTTTTTTACGGAGGTTTCCTTACTAGGGGTGGGGGGTGGGATGTGGATGTCAAGGGTGATTAGCTTATAGTCAGACCTGACCAATGAGGGGGTGACCACTGGTGAGGAACATCTATCTCCCATGTTGGTAATGACCAGGTCTAGGATTCTGGAGCACCTAGTGGGACAATGGATTAGTTGATCCAAGGCATTTGAATTTATGAATTCCAATAACCACTGGGAAAAGGTGTTGGTATCTGAGTAGTTTTCCCAGTTAATGGCAGGGTAGTTGAAATCACCCAGTATAAGGGTGTTTGGTTGTATCTTAATATTTTCCAGTATGTTTAGAAAGGTGTAGTGAGAATTTTGGGGCATGGTCGGGGATCTGTAGCAAAATACAATTTAGACTGCAGTCTTTCCTATTGTTAGTTGCACCTGGTGAATTTCGGATGTTTTGTGTTGGGCAACTAGCCTGGAGGTGCGAATATCCTTGGTGAATACGGACACTCCTCCACCTTTATTGTTTCGGTCTTGGTTCGGTGGCTGAAAAGTGTGGTAAGAGTTGTAGCCTGGTATTGCAGGGGTGTTCTCTGGAGCCTTGGACCACGTCTCAGTTACTGCATAGATATCAATGTTCTCCATTTTTAGGAGTGCCTCGAGAGAGTGCATTTTGAGGTTTAGACTTCTAGCATTGAGTAACATTACCTTCAGATTTTGCATGCTTGTATCTGTTATGGTGGTGTTTCTTTTTTCCTTTGACCCTTGCCTAAAAAAGGCACTATAGGAGTGGCAAGAGCTTTAGCTAGTAACCTGAATCCCAGGGGTGACAGGCACAGATCATCTCTGGCAAAGCATTGTGGTTTGTCGATCATGTCGTCCCAGACAGACAGATACTGGATCCCCTTTGAATGACACCAGAAGCTTAGCCAACTGTTGAAGTCAATCATCCGTCCTTATACTGTAGTATCATTCTGGGAGAAGGCAGAATGCTACGCAGGGCTAGGGTCATAACTGCCTGGGCCACATGATCCGAGAACTCTTCCATGTCTCTTTTCATGTAGTCCACGGAGATACGTCTCAGGTCATTCACTCCAACATGGACAATGACAGAGTCATATTTGTACTTGTGGAGTGACTTGAGTGCATGCGTTGTGACTGTGCCACTGCTAGGCCAGTTAATGGGATGTTGTCCGTATCCATATGTTACCTGTCCATATGAGTATGACAAATGTTTGTCTTGTAAAGCTAACAGACCTATATAGGGCATGTGCATAGCAAAGTACTGTTGGAGACATGTGTGTTGAACTGCATGTGATGTAATGAATTAATAACATTCAACTGTACAGTGTTCTGCTGGGCAATAAGCACATTTGTGACTGATACCTGTAGTCACATACACATATACTTGTGTTATGTCAGCCAAACCATAGGCAGGTCTGTGAGCATGACATTGTAACATAACAGCCTACTTATGACTGTTGGACATCTTCCAGGTTATCACAGTGATGTCAAAGTTTACTGTGCAATCAATGTACTAATGTATGGTGCAGCTATATTAACACAGTATCAATGTTGATGTCCCTTTTGTCACCCATTTATGTCTGCCATTGTCCAGACGTACTGCTATAACATGTTGAGAAGTATTATTGAGCAGCAAGACTGTAAATACAGTGTGCCATACTAACATAGAACAGAAATGTATACCAGGTATCCCCTGAGTACATGTATGGATGCATAAGTTCAGCTGGAAGGCACAAAACTAATCACATGGGTTTCAAGCAGTCAAGTACAAAGGTTGTGCATGTTGCACATGTGTGTAATATCTGTGTCAGTGCATACAACAGATATAAATGTGTAGAGCTACTGGTTGCTGCATTGCCCTGACACTGATATGGGTACTAGAGCAGGCATGATTATCAGGTAGTAATCAGATAAGTGTCCAACTGTGTTATGACAGAGGTCCATGCCTACCACTACCATCTATATCAACACCTATATACAGTGGATATCACAAGTGTACACACCCCTGTTTAAAAGCCAGGTTTGTGTGCTGCATGACAATCAGACCACAGAAGATCATTGTTGTAATGTTTCTCATCTTGAATGTGACCCTTAACCTGTTCAGTTCCATTGAAAAACAATCAAAGGTGTTTTTAGGAAGGTGAACAACTATTGCCAAACAAAGATGTGTCATGATGTTAGAGTCCAAACCAAGATGAATGAATGCTGTAATCATCTCAAGAGGTGCATACACAACATATCAGTTTAAGGGGGTGTACACTCATTCAACTGGCTTATTGTACTGATTATTATTTCCATATGTTTTCACAGACCATATTGTTATGTTTTCAATTGCATTGTACAGGCTATAGGTCACATTAAAGGTGGGAATTGTTTTGAAATGAGTTATTGTGGTGTCATGTTCCAGTTGCACAAATACCAGGCATTGTAACAGGGCTGTGTACCCTTTATATCAACTGCAGCTATATGGACTCAGCAGTACCTGACCTGTATAACCAACCTCCACCAAGGTAAAGTAATCCCCATTGGTGGACAGCAACAATACACAAACCACAAAGGTTGCTATATTGGCTGTACAGGGACACATAGGTGGAGGCAACAACTTGGAAGCAAGTCCACCTCTATCTGAGCAAGCATGTAAGTTCACAGGTGACTTCCTGTAAGGCTGACTATGACTACAAATCAGACATATCCACACCACCATGGACAATTGCAACAGTGTCTCCGCATATGTTGTCAGTCTCAGAAAAAACACAATTCACCCTGTACTGTGAGTAAAGAACACCTCATACACACATGCCATGGATATAGGCAACCTGCATCAGACAGGTTAGGTAGGAACATTGCCACCCTGTCCACCCAGTTGTACAGGGGGATATACATATCAACCACACTCCTCTCCTCAGCAATGGTGAGCATGTACATATTGCCTACTGATGGCAACAACAGCATATTTCCATGGGGCATAATAACATCACTGCCTGCCTCCTACATGAACTCAGGCATGTGATCACAGCTCCATCACACACCACAGTCAAACACAGACCTGCCACCATCCACACACCATCCATATGGAAGATGGCCACTGTCCAACCTCTACACAGAAATTAATGGAAAATAGGGGATTATGTAATCAAGTATCCGACATTAGGGGGAATAAGATAGCTCAGGGCTAGGAGTGTAATGCAAACTACTATAGCCATGATAGCTTGAAGGGTTATGGTGTAGTGTGGATTAGTAGTAATATCCACTTCTGATGTGGAATTTGACAACCGTGTGAGGTCCTGTGACCTTTTTCCTGTTTATGTCTTCCAAGTAACATGCAGAGAGCTCACCTGGCAGCATTCTCTGTTGGGGAAACTGACATCATCACCCAATATGTGATCACATATTATGCCCTGTTATTTGAATGGACAGCAGAAGATGTGCGGGAGAGGACCACACTGTGGATCAGTCTGGTCCACAGGGTAAATGATGCCGGCCTGCACAGCAGAACTTATGAGCAGGTGCAGCATTGGGCCACCGACCTCATCTGCTATGGCCGTCAATGGGCTGCTACTGTAGCATGGGAATGGCTAGCCACAGGTGGGGGCCCAGCCATCCAGCCCCCACTAACACCGACCGAGGAGCTCCTCACCAACCTTGGGGCACCCACCCAATGCACAAGCCATGAAGCTGAGGAAAGCATTGTGGAGGTGGGTTGCACACACATGCTCACACACACACACACACACACACACACACACACACACACACACACACACACACACACACACACACACACACACACACACATATACACACACACACAGACACACAGACACACACACACACACACACACACACACACACACACACACACACACACACACACACACACATACACACACACACACACACACGCTGGACAAGTAGCATGCCGTGCAGGTAAAGGCCCAGTGGAGATTAGTACACTAATGTATCAGACATACATGTATCTGTATTGTATCTACATCCATGTGTCAGGTCCGATTGCAGTTGTTGATGGTGTTTTCTAATGCACAGAGGTGCACATCTATGGTATGGTGAGGACAGAACATTATGTATTACTGGGGTTAGTATTGTAAATGTGAAGACATGCTGCATCCATCCTGTACCAAGGCTACATGTGAGTCTCCTGACAATAACTCCCTCTCACAACTACCTAGGACCCTCTGGTCTGCATATGGGACAGTAGCCCGAAGCTGGTGAATATGACATTGTTCTGTTGTTGCCTGGCAATATCCCAGGCATGCAATTTACCATGCACACAACCATCAGTAATAGCTATATTGCTTTATGTAATAGCTATATTGCTTTTTGTGCATGTTCACTTGTGCTGGGGTTAACTGCATTGCATCACAGTGGTCACCACTGGGGCCTATTTGACATGAATTCAATATTCCTGTAGCATACCTCATAACTTGTCAGTGCCATGACATCTGGACAGAGGTCAGCAAAATGGGCTGGCCAAACGGCTTAAAGTAGGGACATGTGTGACACATTAGTGGTATACAGTTTATTTAAATTGTGTACACACCCCTGTTAAATGCAAGGTGTTCCTGTTGCATACTAATTAGGACCACAATATATCAGTCCACACCTCTTCCAGCCTTTAATGTGACCCGTAATATGAACAGTTCACTTGTAAAACCAAGCATCTGGACTCACGTATTGCACCTACAAGACTGGCCACCTGTGAGGGTGGCAGACATCGTATGAACATGATGTTTCAGTCAGGTATGATACCTCATGCTGCCATATGTGTCAGTATACTCACTGTGGCCTATTTGGCTACAATATCACATGCACGGGAAATGTTAAGCCACACAGACCACTTCCGACCACGTATAGGTTGCAAACATATGGATATTGCAGACAGATTTGTACAGAGGACTGTACAGTGGTTTAACCTGCTACATGTCAGGCAGATACTGTTACAACACTATATAAAGTAATGGCAGCGGGAGGTGGTCAGCAGCCATGTATGGCATACACATCAAAATGGTATAAGCCACATAAGGTATGATCCTCACAAAAAGGTGCCAGCATTGGGATTAGAACTTCTGCCTATCTACATATTTCTACTATAGTGCTGCACAGTTATCAGACACACCACAGAGTCTATAGAGTTCCCCCTAATACAAAGGTACTTCTAAGGTGGATGACATCAACACGGCTATTAAACTGGAGTGAAAAGAAGTGTAAAGGGTAGTACACAAGTCAAAAATGGTATAAGCCAGACAGCACATGATTCACACACAAACTTCCAGTTACCAGTAGAGTCATTAGAAGTCTTAGCTATCTAGTTATTGTTACTATAGTGCTACACCGTTATCAGATGCACCACAGAGCTTATACATTTCCACCTATTCCAAAGGTACTTTTAAGGTGGATGACATCAAGAGGACTACTAGATTGAGGCGAGGGGAAGTGTGAAGGGTAGTACATAAGTCAAAAATGGTATAAGCCAGACAATACATGATTCACACACACTCACTTGCCAGTATTGGGATTAGAACTCTTGCATATCTAGTTATGTATATTATAGTGTTATGCAGTTACCACACATGCTACAGAACTTATTGAGTTTTCACCTGGCCAAAGCTGCTGATAACTGCACAGCTGAGGTAAAGTATCGCATGTAGCAGAAAGTCCGCCTTCTCTTCTACCCTTACATCATGCTAGTTCTTTCTGTCTTGCACTTCAAATAGCATTATGGCTTGGCTTCACCAGGTTATTGTATCAAGAATTGTGGCAAACCTTGGAGCCATCAGCAGTACTCATTCATCGCAGAAGTAGTCCCAGTACTTATTAGTTATGGCTACCCCTCCTGGCATGTTTGAAGGACAGTTTTCTGTGCTTTCACCCATTAACCTGGTGCACTTGTCCATTCTGAGGCACTGTTGCAACTGCCTCATGCACACAGACAACCCTCCCCTCTAAACTCCAAACACTCAGACCTGTGAGAGTTACCCATATATCACCCTATGTGGACATATGCACTCTCCAGCAAAGACTGGACTAGCAGGTCATGAGGATAAGATCAACACCTGCACCATACCATGTGGAAACCATAGCTCACCATGACACCCACTTTGACAGCCATAACATACAGTGAAAAGCCACACACCCACCTTCACAGAGGCACTCAGTGGACATTTACCCAAACAGCACAGACCAGCAAGACAGACACCCACTTAGATACCGTGACATGGCATGTGCCAAGTGACACAAATTTAACCTATACAGTGTTCCTTTCAACCTAAGCCCCTAAGGTTAACCACCTTGCACAATACAGTGATCATGGGTAACTCAATACTGAGGCACACACATATCCCACTAACTAAGTTGAATATGGAGCAGGTAGCCAAATATCTATCACATGCCAGCATCCAACACATGACACAGCCAGTCATAGCACTCCACAACAACTATGAGCATTACTCTGTATCCATGTGGGTGTGCATGACTTGGGACACACCTCCCTGGACTACATGACAAGAGACATGGTTAAACTCTCTGACTGTTTGGTCTAGCAGGTTTGACAGCAGCCCTGAGCAGTGTACCCCTGTCACCCAGAATGATGCTGCAGTACTATCAACAGATGATTGGCTGCAACATTGGCTTACATATTTTGTGTCATTCTCAGGGTATCCAGTACCTCTCTGCTTGGGATGACATGATTGATAGAACCCAATGACTTGCCACAGATGTCCTACATTTGTCAGCGCTGGGTTTCTAGGTACTGGCTAAATGTCTTGCCACCCCTATGATGCCTTATTATGCAGCATTCCTAATATAATTACCACCATAACAGCTAGACATGTATGCAATCTGAGGGTCATGCTGCTCAACAGTAGACATCTAACTGTCAGGATGTAGTCACTTAAAGCACTCCTTGGAGTGGAGGACACATGTCTGCTGTAAGGGAGACTTGGCTCACAGCAGCAGACAGTAGCCCTGCAGTATCAGGCTATGATGCATTCCACAGCTGTCAGCCCCTAAACATGGACCACACCACACTTCCACAGGTGGTGTTGTCTCCATATTAATTACGGCTAGGAACACCTCCATTCTAGTATCCTAGCATAATGCATTGGAGATACTTCCTGTCCAACTGCCTTGGGGTAATAGTGCAATCCAGACCATAGCCTGCTCTGGGTCCACATCTATGTCCCTAGACTGTCAATGCACATTCCTCAACACCCTGCCATCTATGATGGTCCACCACAACACTAACATAGTATGAGACTTAACTACCCCTCCATCACCTGTGGAAAGCAGCCAAGTGCCAGTAAAGTGGCCCAACACTTTTGGGATTCATCATTTCCAATGCTCTGGAAGAGCTCATACTGACCTCTGGTAGAGGATGCAACAACCTTGACCTGTGATTACTACTTAAATAAGGGACTGTTGCTCATCCACAGCTGTCAATCCCTGCATGGCAAGATCCGCACAGGCTGTAATCAATATGGAACTCAACATGTCAGCCACACCCCCCACAGAGGTAACCACCTTGCAAAACCTCTCCAAAGCTGACTTGGCAGCCATTAAAACAGGGGTGGATGACTTCACTGCACCCATGGCAATGGAAAATAACTGCATGGTTGTGGAATCATACACATATGCACTGTACAAACAGGTACATGAATGCATGGTACAAGCCAGAGCTAAAAGAACCTAGACACTGTCCTACAAACACTGGGAGACAATGTGATGGTTCCCAGACATTACTAAACTGTACACCAGAAGGAGGACACTGTTGCAGAGAAAGGTGGTGTCCCATGACTGTTAAACTCCCTTATTAGCCTCAAACACAACTTTGGATCCCTCATGGAATCCCCTACAGGCATCTATGATGGCAGACATGCAGCAGACACTGATGACAATCACAACAGCCTTTGATAGTTACATCAATAACCTCCACAGCATTAAACACAAGTTTTATGAGTTACTGCACAATGCTAATACTGATCCTCAAATAACAGATGTTGGCCACAGTCTGGGCCACAAGTGTAGTGCCAGATTTACTCCTCCCTCCCCCCACAAGTGAAGTGCTGAGTGAATGTGTTTTCACATGCTGTAGCCTGTTCCTGTTCTAGGCATCTGTGTGTCACCAGGATGTGGCCCTGCAGCAAGACCAAGGGGTATGGCAGTGTGGTAACACATCCACCATTTCTTAGGCAGGGTACAGCTGCATCTGCACAGAATTATCCGGTCTGCAATATTGTGATTGCATACGCCTCACAGATTATAGGGATGACGGTTGTACATAGGTATATGTTGATTTACAACATCTGTTGTAGAGTGGAGAATGGTACATGTTGTGGTTTGGGCACACCTCTGATTGCTAATAACCACAGCCACAGGGGATATTCATCAACCAGACACATTGAGATTACTATTCACACACACACACACACACACACACACACACACACACACACACACACACACACACTTGCCAGTACTGACATCCATAGGTCCATTGCTTCATAGGTGTGTAGTAGGTGAATGGGCCTGAAGGCTCTACAAGGCTAGCCCAAGGGAATACCCTGGCATCAGGCCATGTGACAATAGTCCCCAGTATGGCTCAGGAGTATAGTCACTGGAGTGGTCCCCAGGGGTGGGTATCGTATTCCCCATACACTCATCCAGATTTCTATTGTGGGTGGCCAGTGATGTGCACTGCTTCACATGTATGAGATTTATATTCCATAACATGGACAGTGTCTGGGTTGTGCACATGTCCAACATGCATGTTCTTTGAAGTGTGGAAGTGTGCTTGAGGTCTCTGGGGCTTGTTGTGTGGACAGATTGGTATCTTCAGAAGTAGCATTCCTGACCTAGTTTGGTGAGACATGGCTGTGTAACTGAGGTAGTGATTGCACCTACATATACAGTATGATATGGGAATTCACTGAAGTTATTGGAGTCTGTCCATATAGAGCATGAGTTTAAGGCATGGTATTCCCTTTGTGGGAACATTTGCAGACTCTACAGTTGTTGCAGGTGTCCAGTGGGGAACATGCAAAAGGGCCACCGTGCACATTGATTGGGCTACTGAGGGGATGGAACAGGGTGCCATGTCCTTTTATTTGCTGGATAACAGTCAGGAGATGTAACACATCAAAGTACTTTATGATGTCAGTGGCACTGTTGTGGTCAACAGGCAGCTGATTGTCAACCTGTGTTCCTCATTCTGTTATAATAATGTCACTGAGCAGTGGATTACCACCAATGTATTACTTCATGTGAGCCATGATATTCCCAAAGTTAATGGCAGCACATCTTTTGGCATTGAGGTAATGTCCATGGTTCTGACAACAGTCATAGGTGTCAAGTGGCCTTTGGGCGTGATGTCAACATCACATAGATTGGGAATGCTACCACCCACCTTACTGTTGTATGCAAACTGAGACTATAGGTCTGAGGGATAACCAAAGGAATTTCTACAGTGAATGACATTAGCAAATCATGTGATATAGGCCAATGGGATGTGTACTGGTTGGGAAAGGTGTCATAATGAGATTCTCTCTGTCGCTGTCTGTCTCTCTCTTCCACACGTCTGTGTGTGTGTGTATTTTTGACATATTATATTATGTTTGCCTTAGATATATGTGAGTATTCCTATCCAATGTGTGTGTGTGTGTGTGTGTGTGTGTGTGTGTGTGTGTGTGTGTGTGTGTGTGTGTGTGTGTGTGTGTGTGTGTGAAGTATCAGTGGTGTACAATTTGGTGTGTTATGTACAGACATCTGTGAATAACAGATATGTGTTGTCAGACATGGACTTCATTTCTCTAAGTGTAGGAGCATGTCCAGTCTGACTTTCTATATTGAATGTGTGCATCCATTCCAGGGTGAACTGAACTCTAGTTCAAGGGGTTGTGTGTTACAGCTACACCTAGCAATCTGTTTCTGCAGGATATCTGTAAATAGGATGCCAATATGGAGACACAATGGACGTAACATACGGGGGATACTGTAACTATAGCTGTATGTGCTGCTTATGTAACATGTTTGGTTATAGCATAGATGTTCTGACATATGTACTGTTTTGCACTGTGATGTATCATGCCATCAACTACTGACAGATATCATTCTTTGCTCACAGTTATTTACCAGGGAAATAACAAGATGAATGAAGCTGAGACCAATATTCTGAGGCATATAGACTACACATTCTGGCACACTCCTGCCATTGTGGAGGGGTAGCTACAGACAATAGACTGCTGGTTCTATGTAAGTGGTCCAGCACCTTGTTAGTATGCTGGCTGGGGATCCCCTTCTTGTGCTTTTCTCAATTTAACAGAATGGCCATATCCTGCTGGGGCCATACCTCTCAGCTGTACAGATACACCCAGGTTATCCAGAAGCAGGAGTCATATATCTGGTCAGTTTGTCTTCACATTGTGGTTTACAGGCAGTTTTGTGACTATTCATTCATTGGTTTGCAGTCGGGATGGAGTATGGGTGAACATTAGAGTTTCAGACTTCACACACTCCATGACATCCATGCTGCTACACCCTCCCTTTGTTATTCTCTCCTCTTCCTAACATTATGAAAGCAACATCTCAGAGGTATCCCTATAGTTTGGCCTTTATCCCAGCAGAATTTATGGCCTAGTCCACAGTTCTTGCAGTAGGACATGGGGAGGCATGCTACTGTCTTCAACATGGACTTGCGTTTGTTTTCTGTTTACTGTGTTAGGTTGTTAGGACCTCCTGACATTCCATACATTGGCACTATGGTTGAGGCATGGGCCTTTGCCAGAGGATTGTATGGCATTTGAGAGTGCTACAGGTCATCTGTAGCAGGCCATTGCATTCTGTCACTCATATGTTCCCAGGCTGCAAGACAGTGGATTATCCTGGGATGACAGTGGTGAATGGTTTAGGTGTTCCTGTCAATCCTTCATGTTCATACTGATCCACGAGTATCGATGTGGTTGGGTTGCTGCTTACAGCTAAGGACACACTTGCATTTGACACCTATTCAGCATGCAACATCATTTATGCATTCCCATACAGAGATGGATTCATGCTGTACTCATTCCCTGCAGCAAGGATATGCCTGTGATAAACCTGTGGCTGAAGGTGGGGTGAGCTGGGTGCATGTGTGATATGGAAGCTACTGGCACCTAACTCACAGATATACCTGGGACATTCCCCTTATGCTTGCTTGTGTGTGGACATGGGCAGCCTGTCATTACTTTATAACTGTGCCTTTTGTGGTCTGCCAGTGATTGGCCAGACTACTAGTATTCCATACTAGAGGGAAAACTAATGTGTTGCTAACTTCTATGTGCAGTTGACTGTTATTTTATATGCACTCTGTGTAGGTTACTTCCACCTGTGTACTGTTTTGATGTATGGGCCCCCATTTATGGTGTGTCCAGCTTTCTGACAGTGACAGATATTGGCATCTGGACAATAGGTATGTACAACTGCTGACATGGGTGTAGCTGAGAAGCAGTGTGGTTGGCACTGCAGTTGATGGAACATGGCCCTGTCAATCATTATACTGCACCTAGGCCACTCAGACACAACCATCCAGGCCCACATGCTAACCACTTCCAGGCAATATTAAACACACAACAAACTTACCACAGTGACCCCTACATATTGTGCACATGCAACAGTGTAGATTGGGACAGCTCTGACAATCTGTGCTCCAGTGATATTACTCCTCAGACTTACGTTACTGCATTTCTACATGGGATTGTGGAGTGGGGGTGTACACCTGAAGACTTTAGCATTTGCAATGACTGTATTGGTATTTTCGTTACTCTGCAGGCTTCTATTTCATATTGTATTGTGACTTATCATGCAGCAAGGAGGCATATCAGTAAAATATACATGTTACATTTTAATTGCATTAATTTCAGTTTCAGACTTCTTACCCTTCAGAACTAATATGCAACTGCCAGACCTGTTGTGGTATGTCTCTGTAGGTCTGGAGGGGGGGGGGTTGTTCACCATTGCCATCATTTGGAGGCCTTAGCCCGGCCTTTCTTTATGGTCATCTACAACTGTTCTGCTGGGTAAGGCTGGCAGTGGATATGTGACCCTCATTGACATCCATGTGTGCCTATTGACACCCACAGTTATTTGGCCATCACATGTACAGTGGTGGGGATTGTCACCTTGTGTAGTACTGCCTAGTATGTTGACACCAGTATTTCTTATGGATTTCCTGATGACCCATATAGCTGTCAGCTGTCAGCTGTCTGCTGCTATCCCATTCAGCCACCCAATTCCCTTGCATGCTTGCATCCATACCATACATACAACTATCAGAACATACTACTTCATTCAGTAATTGATAGGAAGGTAACTTACCTTGTTGATGGGCCAGTATTGAGGACTGTGCTGGAGGGCTGACTATGTCAGATGCATGTAGTACACTCACTATACATGGTAAAGCACAGGTAGCATCATGTTTGGCATTTCGTTTACTGTATGTGCGAGTCTGAGAGAGGTATCAGTCCCTGGGTCCCTACAGTATCAGTGTGTGTGCTATGCTTTGCTTCTTTGCCAAGGCCTGGGCATACTGGGCACACCTTCTGCCTACAGGGTCAGGCACAGAAAGTTCCTCCGCTGAGTCCCTCTGTGCCTGTGCTGGCCTTGACAATGGTGGGGGGCTGTGTGGCCTTGCCCGTGCAGTTCCTGCTGCAGCTGGTTCCACAGGATCATATTGTGTAGCATGGCATGTATTATGAACATATGTATACATGTAGCTGGAGAGTACTGCAAGGTTCTACCGGATATGTCAAGACAGCAGAACTGTGACTTGAGCATCCCAAACTCATGCTCTACAATGATCCTGATTTGTGCGTGTGCCTCATTATGGTGTTCTTATTCTGGTGTGTGTGCCTTTCTGATGGGTGTCATCAGCCACGGTTCCAGTGCATAGCCAGCATCCCCCACTAGATGGCCATATGAAATGTCCCCCCTGGCAAACACCTGATACAGCTGTGAGCAATGCCAGATGTGGGAGTCATGATAGCTTCCAGGGCTGCCAGCACACACATTCATAATAATGCCCTGGGCATCACACATGATCTGGCAGTTGATGAAGAGAAAGCCCTTGCAGTTTATGTAGACCCTACCCCACTTGCCAGGTGGTGCTTTGTTGTGGATGTACGTGCACTCTATAGCATCAACTACCTCAGGGTATTCTGCTATACGGTGGAAGAGATGCATACCTCTGGTCAATGCCTCACAGGTGTTGGGGAAATATATGTGCTTATTGGCATGTGGTGTCATGGCATCCAGGAAATGGTGGAATTCCCTGGATGCTGATGCCTGTGTGACCCCCATGATATCCCCAATTGGTCTTTGATAGGTACCTGTGGCTAGTATTCTTAAGGCTACACATACCTTGGTATCCACTGGGATGGGTTGCCCTCTGTTGGCTCTGTGTGTGTGGTGGGGATGGTACAGCTGGACAATTTGCTGTAGAATGTCCCTGTCCACCCTGTAGTGCTCCACTATCTCCAGCTCATTTAGGCCCTGGTAGATTACCCTGGGTCTGTACAGTCTTCTCCTCCTCATCACTGTGGGTCAGTTGTCAGAATTCTCCTCCTCACCACTCTCAGTTTCTAGCACATATCGATAGAGTAAAGCAGTAGCAGCAGCCTCTAACATTTTTAGTTAGTTTTGCTAGTTATAAATCCCCCATCTGTGTACAACAGTGGTGTAGAGTTTGTGGGAAAAAAATCAGTCTGAAAGGTGTTAGCATAGTTTATAGTAGTGTGTTGGGTTGCTGCATGTGTAATTGGTTGATTCTGATACACTCCACCTGCCAGCTATGCTAGTTCTCCTTGACTGCCTTCCTACCGCTGTTTCCCGTTCCCAGTTCCTCCCTATGTAAGCCCCAAGGTGCGCCATGCATGCCCAGCGCTGAAACGTAAACAGTGCTGCCATTTACTTTTTTTTTTTTTTTTTTTATGTTTAAAACCCGGCGTGTGGCATGCAAACCTGTTTAGGCTATATACGCACTGCTTAGGCACATCTGACACATCCCCTTCTTTAGCTGTGCTTAACTAAGGGCAAATACAGGCCACAGAGCTCCACTGAGCTTACAGCAAGCATGACACACCTCCTTATGAAGTCATTCAGCTCTTAGACTTGCACTGTTGTATTGCTGTACCTACACGGTTAGGTACAAGCTGACACTTTGAAGAAATATGTGATTCAGTATAACTCCCCTCATTTGCATACCCCAGTGTGTAGGTCATTAGTTACTGCACTAAAATGGACCCTTTCCCCTTGACAACCAGTGCTCCCTGGTTTTGTTTACATTCTGCATGCCATTGACTATAATAGCAAAATGCAGATTTAACTTAAAATTGAGTTTTCCTAATTTTATTTTTATTTTTGGCCCTATCCCATTTACGCGCCCCTGCCCTATGCTTAAATGACTGAGATTGTCCAAAAAAAGTTTAATTTTCATAATAATTAATCACTTTTTAATGCCAATGGCCTTATATTTGGCCATTGGCATGTGTAATGTACATAACAGATGCTTTTTCACGAGCTGTCATGCCTCCATTTTGTCAGTTGCAAAAATGTACTCAGTTATTTTCTGAATACATTTCTGCATTTGGTGAATCACTAAATCACCTCATTTGCATGGTTTTCATCAGCAAATGAGGTGATTTGCATGCCGCACAGTTTCCATGCTAGAACAGTGTAGGGCCGCTCATGCATGTGAAAACGGCACTATCTTGAATCACTTGGCAACCATTTTCTATGCAGGAGCTCTTACACTGTTCTTGCACAGAAAATCAACCTTCCTGAATCCCGGCGATGGTCCCTAAGACATATTTTAAAGATTTTACTTTGCTATTGGAAACCTGGGTTACCTTAACTTCAATTATCTATCATAATTCCTCCACCTTTCCCATTCTTTTCTTAACTAGAATAGTGAATAACTGAGATGCCAGGAAGCACTTCTGCCACCAAATGAGGGTCAGAGTTGTCAGGAATCTATTTGTTACAAAAACAATGTCTTCATCATGTAATGAGATGACGGTAATCCCAGGCTTTTGCATTTGTATACAGTATACAAATATATACAAATATACTGTATACGTTGCATTGGGCGGCCACGGTGGTGCAGTGGTTAGCATTGCCACCTCACAGCAAGAGGTTCTAGTCTGCATGTCCTCCCTCCCACATCCCAAAGACATGCTGCAGGTGGATTGGACACTCTAAATTGGCCCTAGGTGTGGTGCGTGTGTGTGCCTTCTGTGGAAAGTTGGGGCGGGCTGGCAACTCGACACTGTAAAACTCCACTGCCATTCAATGTGTGGACAGCTGATCGAAGAAGAAGAAGAAGATACTGTATACGTTGCATTGGACTATTACAGGTCAATTGTTATTGACCTGCCTGAGGTAATAATTATATTCACCAAGTATGACAGGGATAAAAGATAGGTAAGATACATGCCAATATTAAGCAAAAGAAAACAAACCAGCTTCAAAGATGTTGACTAAGGCATTAGAACACAGAGAAAAACAGATGACCCAGAAGAAATATAAATAACCAAATATAAGTTAAAAAGTATTTATTTTAGAATTTAATTATTTATTTTATTTTACATTTGTTTACCAGGATGGTCTACTGGGCTAAAAAATAGATTCTTTTTAGTGGATGCCCAGGGAGAAAAGCTCCACATTAACAAGAACAAACAGACAAGCTCTATATTAACAAGAGCAAACAATAAAGTGTCACAATTAAATACAGCATAGGTACATATTTTTATAAACATAAATCGTCTAGTAGCAGTGTCAAGTATATTTACAACTTATGTAGACATGCTCCAGATTCACAAAAACTTGCAATCAAAATGCCTTAGGTAGACACAGCATAGGTAGCATGTCAATAACAAAAATTTCCATGTACAATATCTGGCAAAGTTACAACTTAGTAAGCATAGTTAAGAGTTTTGATGAGTACGTAAAAAGTTCAACTAGACAGGGAATGAACCATTTTACATTCATTTAGGTCTAACAAGTAGGTAGCAAGGTATTTGCTAGTAAACAGTAGTAGATGTAGTACAGAAAAGAGGAGACATTCAATATGAAATGATAGTGGAAGGAAAAACAGGCAGTGTAAATCAAAGTGGATACAATATGAACATTAGAGTAGTACTGCAGTGAAATCTAGTCATAGACTAGAAATTGTACTGTAGAGCAGGTGTAGTAAACTCTGGAAGGCTGTTGGTAATACAGAGGGAAAGAGGGGAGGGGGGAGTCTAGGAAGGTACGGTGGGTGGGATAGAAAAAAAAAGGAGAGAGAGGGTACAAAGTTATTAGAGAAATTCATAAGGGCTAATATGAAAGAAAGAGGGTGAAAAATGGAGTTAGAAGATGGAAGACAGATCATCCATGGTTGGTACAGGAGCAGAGCCATTTGTTGGTGAGATGTTCTTTCAGAAGTGGTTTAAAACTTTAATGTGTCATTGGTGTTGATAATTTTTTGGGATATGAAGTTCCAGATTTTGCATATCTTGTTTGATATAAGGGAGCCGCGGTAGTAATTGTTGGATTTAGTTCCTTCTAGAAGACATTTCTTGGTTGTTTTTAGGGATCTTTTGCTATTGTAGGAATGGACAAGGTCTTTTAGAGTTGGACAGTTGCTAGGATGATGAAAAACATTATGCATAAAATTTAGTTGGTTGAAAGTTAGTAGGTTTGGTAGCCATTTTAGTTGGAGTACTGAGTTGCAGTAGTGTGATCTTTTAGGGAGGCCAGTAGCAAACTTTGCTATTTTGTGGTAGCAAGAGTCCAACTTATTTAAGTCTGTTTTCCTAAGATTAGTGAATAAAGCATGAAGAAGAGTAAATGTGCATTGGCTATGGATTTTCTGGTGTTAGTGAAGAAAGGTTTGACTCTATAAAGTGAGACAAGTCTGATGTGTACCTTTTTGATGGTAGTAGCTAGATGTTTATCAAATCTAAGATTGCTGTTGATGGTAACACCAAGTAGTTTGGTCTGTTCAACAGGTTATATTTTAGTGCTATTAGTGGAATGAATGATGAAGGATGGATGTAGATAGTGGGTTTTTTTGTCAGTGAAGAGCATGAGTTTAGCTTTGTTAGGGTTAAGGATAAGTTGGGAGACGGAGAGGAATTTTTCATCATCAAGGAAGGGTTTTTGGGTGGTTTGAAAAAGTTCTGGAAAAGAGTGAGCTTAGCATATAAAAGATGAGTCATCTGCATATTGGACTATGTTTGCATGTTTGGAAGCTGAGTGGAGTTTGTTTCTGAAAATGATGAATAGTAGTTGTCTGAGTATGGACCCTTATGGTACACTGACAGAGACAGATAGTAGAGGGGAGAGTTCATCTTGCTACTTTACTGCCTTTTGTCTGACACACAGGTAGCTTTGAAACCAGTGAAGGGCTGCTTGGGAAAGATTTAAGGAGCCTAGTTCATTGAGCAGTTTCTGATGTGAAACAGTATCAAAAGCATATTGAGAAAGATGGTGGATATAAGGTTTCCAGAATTTCTGATTTGGTTGATTGAATTGGTAAAGCTGGCAAGTGCAGTAGTGGTGGTGTGTTTTGATGTAAAACCATGCTGGGATGTGGCTAGGAGGTTATTTTTTGTTAAGTAAAAGAGTAGTTGTGAGTGGATGTATTTTCACAGGATTTTTGCTATAGGGAAAAGTACAGTTATTGGATGGTAGTTTGTGAAATCTGTGGATGTACCACCCTTGTGCAGAGAGATGATGAAAAACCAATTTAAATGAATTATGCAAATGTAAGTATGATTTATATAAACCAAAATGTCCATGATGGTTGGAAATTAGTCCAGTATTGAATTATAAATAACTTGTATAAAAAGAAACACAATTGTGATAAATTTCAATTAAAAAAAAGTTATTTATAAACATTAAACAAGATGTCATAAAAGCTATAATCATTTTGATTGCCAACCATGTCAAAGTAAAAGTCCAAGTGGGAAAGGTTAATTGCCAGAATGAACACATGCTGATTGTACAACAAAATACACTTACAGATTCACAAACAGTAATTGCAATCTTTGCAACACAAACATAATGTGTTTAGAGCATAATTATGTCAAAGTATCTATATCCATTCTAGACTCCTAAAGTGCCCAGAAAAGAATAACACATTATGCCATTGCATTAAAAATTGTATAGAATGGTCCTTTTCTGCTAGTTAGTTGTGATTTGCCTAAAACTAGAAAAATATAAGCTATGCTTTGCTTTAAGTTATTAAACTGTTGTAATTCTAGAAATACATTTTCCGTGCTTATTTCCATAGGCATTTGTTACTTCTTCATCCATTTAGTGATCGGCCTTGTGCACTAATAGATTCTTTCTTTTGGATGCCTTGCATATAAATTCTGAGAGGTATGCAAGAATATCTACCAGAGAGCCACTACATATTGGATGCTAATTAGGTTTTATACACATCTGATAGTTTTGTCTAAATTGTTTATTATTAATGCATACTATATTATTATTATTATTATTATTATTATTATTATTATTATTATTATTATTATTATGAACATGCCTTCCATTTCAAAACTGGGATATATTTAAAAGCTCCACTCACTCAGAATTTTTGCTGATTTCAGCCAGATACTTTTTATGGCTTTTAAACAGGTCTATATCAGAACATCGAAGTTTTAAAACTTCGAATGTTCTAATATCGACCCATTTTTATCAAACGCTAAAAATAACAAAGGTGCAGAACACCGAATTCTTTCCTAGTGAAAGAATTCAGTTGGCTGGTTTTGTGGCTTCGCTTTTTTCAGTGCTGTGGTGGAGATTTACGGGTCGGGTTCAGGTAAGTGTGCGATGGTGTGGTTGTTAGGATTAGGGTACGGGTTAGGTGAGTTAGGGTTAGGGCATGGGTTAGGTGAGTTAGGGTTAGGGCGCGGGTTAGGTGAATTAGGTTTAGGGGTGGGTTAAGTGAGTTAGGGTCAGGGCGCGGGTTAGGTGAGTGTGTGATAGTGACAGACCTTAGGGTTAGGGTTAAGATAAGTGGATAGATAGTAGTGTATGTATAGTTTAGTGTAGGGTTAGTTGTAGGATTATAAGTGTATGTGTGTGTATTGATGTTTTTTAGGTGTGCTTGTGTTGTGTGTATGTGTTTCATAATAGCAAATTTTTTCCCAAGGAAAAAATTTGTTGTTCTGAATGTTCAATATTATATGGTTTAGATATTTTAGGTTCGATGAAATAGCGTTCACTATTTTCATCTTTCGATAATGTGATATAAATGCTTTTAAACAATCTGAAGATATGTCACGCAAACGTTTCACCTTTACCATCACTATAATATGTAAGTTGAATTCTGTAAAAAAGAAGGAGCTCCACCATTGTGCTTAATATTTGTTCTTTTGACATAAACAGTATGCTTAATATTTTGCGATGAACAAGACAATCAGAATGCATTACTTTTGTAAACACTTGGAAGAACAGATAATTCAGTCAGTTAGTCTGATTCAATATATTCTTTCTGCATTTTCTTTTTTTCTTATTTACTTATCCTTAATCTGCATTTGCTGAGCAATGCCCTGAAGACACAACTGTGCATTTTCTAGGCTGATTCAGGAGTCATTTGAGCACATGTACATACATCTAGAAGTTGCAGGAATTAAGCCCACATTAGCAAGATTCCATTTGCAATGAATGTGTTGTTTCCTCAAACAATTAAATCCAATTGTAAATGAATTCATTTGTAGTGAGCATATTATTGGAGGTATATTAAAATGATCTATATGATAAAATCTAAAAATGTTTAAAACATTATTTGTAATGATAAATAAATAGCTTGTATTAGTAACTTTTCAGAAATATGCATCAATAAAATATTTAGTTACACTTAATTGTTATAAATAGCAAAGTTTCAATTACTGGTCTGTTTTTTAGAAATGCTATCCCTGCCTTTATGAAGGGTGTGAGTCATTAAAATTCCAGTCAGAACTCTCTACCAAACATTCGTGGAACAAGAGTATTATACATGGAAATTTCAAATATTTCATATTTAAAGCTGTGTGTTTAGCAAATTTAGAAAAAAGTTATCAGAAATTCAGTTAGAGCTTTCACTTTATGCCATATTAAACATGCATTCATATCACTGTACTGAATTTAGCTATACATTGTATTCCTTTTCAGCATTATAGTAGAAAATGAATTAACACTGAGTCCTTGAGTAGGAGGATTCACAAATATGGTATGTAACTGTACCCCAATGGGGATTTCTGCTTTCACAGAATGCAGAAAGTAATGTGTGGGATTCATGATCACTGTTGCATAATGAGATATGAGATCCAAACATGTTTAGTAATCATATATTTTGGCTAATATGTTGCACTGATGGAAGATTTAGCAAACAGTGATACAGTCAGAGACACATATGTATGACATGGTGTGTATAAGATGTGCTCAGAGTAAACTTCTGCCAGTACACAGACAGCACAACTTATAACTGCCACCATATCCCTAGTGACCCTAATTGTATGTGGAACATATATACCAATATTGGCATGCAAACCATAAGCATATGCACGATATTTTCAATAGATGAATTCACCACTGTGAATGAATGAAATGCATGTACATTAACACATGCAGTTTTGAAAAAGAAATATACTTATTTTGATAATATATAAATAATATACAGTCAATAACCACAATAAACAAAAACAGTATATAACAATATATATGAGTAAAATTAAAGACTATAGCAAATATTCATATTTGTTGAGCAAATGTACATAAGGGGTATCTATGATGTCTGCTAGTGAACATAACCAGGCTGTGATTCATAGAAGTAATTTATGGTAATATTCAATGCCCACAGTTTTGTATAAGCAAATTAAGTATAATGAGATTAAATGAGAAATTGTGTAAAGTTGTCTACATTAATGGTATTCTTGTGATTCATCGTCAAATAAATGTGTCTTAGACACAGTCATTGTTAAAAAACTTCTGGAAAAAATGACCAACCTGTGATGTGTAAACGTCTCACCAAACAAATAAACCAGAGTAAAGCAGTCCAAAAAAGTAGAATGATGACACCAAGCTATCAGCATAAAATGAGCAATCTTTTATTTTAAAACAACTTAAGCGCTTTCACAGGTCTTGCTGCTTCTTCAAATGTCAGTATGAAAATGCAGTCACACGCACAGCAATTTATATAGAAATCCAAATAGCAAATCAATCAGTTACGCAATTATGTATTAAAAGAATACAAAAACTAAATGTAATAAAAATTCTAAAAACAAGAGATGAATTTAAAATCAACTAATGCACATAAGTATATGTAAACCTCATCTAAAAAGTGAGCGTGTCTGTAACAAAGATTTAAGAGGAACTTTATCATTTAGTCCTGAAACATAATCAGCCCTTAACCTAGTTATCCACTTGCTCTCTAAGCTTTCAGTGGCATTCCTAACATCACCCAACCTCTAAGTAGCTGCTACCTGTGCTGCAACTTGAAACTTAAAACAACGTGTGCGTGAGGTGAGCTTCACATGTTTAGAAAGAGCACTGCACTCAGTACCATTATTAATATGTCTTAAGTGTTCTACTATATGTTCCTTCAACTATCTATCAGTCTTGCCTACATAAAACTTCGTGCAGGCAGTGCAGCATGCTAAATAAAGTTTTATGTAGGTAAGACTGATATTATTTAATTTAAATATTATTTAATTTATTGTCTGTATTCTTTTAATACATAATTGCTTAATTGATTGATTTGCTAGTTGAAGCTCTGTATAAATTGCTACGTGTGTGACTGCATGTTTATACTGACATCTGAAGAAGCAGCAAGAGCTGTGAAAACGCGTATGTTGTTTTAAAATAAAAGATTATTTGTTTTATGCTGAGAACCTGGTGTCATCTCATCATTCTACTTTTTTGGATTGTTAAAAACTTTGCTGCATGTCTTATATCCACTTTGCATTCCATGAACTTGCCCCCAGTAATCACTACAGTAGTTTGATCATGAATGCACAAACATTAAATGACACTAATATAAGTTAATTTCCCCCAGCAGTCTCTTCAGTAGTTTGCACATGTATGCACAAGAATTAAATGACACCAAAATAAATAGTTTTCCCCAGCAATCCATTCAGTGGTATGACCAAGTATGTACAATTACTAAATTACACCAATAGAAGTTATTTTCCTGAGCAACACTTTCAGTAACTTAACCATTTATGCACAAGCACTAAATGACACCAAAATAAATTATTTTCCCCATTGATCCCGTCAACAGTTTGACCATGTATGTAAAAGCATTAAATGACACCAATATAAATTATTTTCACCAGCAATCTCTTAAGTAGTTTGTGTAACGAATAAAACAAAGTACATTTTTCTCAGTGATCTATCACTAATCATTTCCACTGCTGATATTATAATTTTTCATTTAAAATGACAGCTGCAGTATTGTAATATGCCCAACTTGAAGTGACCTCCATAGTCTTACCTAATTTTAAACTGTTTTGTATTAATTTCCAATATTTCAAAGTCCTTAGTTTCCCTAATAATTTGCCACATAACTCCACTTATTCATGGTGCTGTTAAACATATTCACATAATTTAGGGCCTTTATGCACTTTATATGCAAGTGAGACCCTTTTACATTATCTGTCTAAGGTGCCTTACTCATATAATGCATCTCTCCTTCGCACTTATCCTGAAGTACTTTACTCTTTTACTTTAAGTAGACATGTTTATCAACAAACCTGTGTTTACATGGTCAGCATGAATCACATATGCAAGCAACACCTGCATATCCTTGTAGCTCCATTTGCAGATTACCACTATCCACTACAGAGGACAGGACTATGGATTCCACCCTCTATCTTAGCACCCATGATTCTGGAAAACTGTCACCTCACATCTTCAATGTGGAGTCACTGTGTTTTCTTGTTTGCTGTGTAGGTATAGGAGACCCCAGACAGAGAAATTTTTGCAGCCATTGTCACCTATCCTGTACTAGAATGGATCCCAGTAGATGAACTAAGGAGTGCTCAGGCTAATCAATCTGTGTGGTGTAGTCTCTATGGATGTGGAAGGCCATGCAGATGGTAGCATTCAACTGTTTAGTTTCCCTGTCATGACAATGTTGTTGCCTGATAGGTGGTGAAGATTATCCATGGTCTGAGGCATAGCTAGGGTGAGGCAAAGGGGGCAACTGTCCCAGGTGCAAGATGTCAGGTGGTACAATCTTCAGATAATGCATTTGTTGAAACACATTAGCAGTCCTTCCATGATTTAGTGCATTAAAGTATCATTTGATCATCAGCAGCTTTATTATTATACAACACATATTGTATCTTACATCAGCACAAAACTACTAAAGTATGCAAATATTCATTGATGAAACACATTCAATGGATATAAAATTTAAGAAGAAAACAACGATCAAATTTTATACATTCAGTAAAATAAAAATGTTGACCAGCAAGTGTAAATTAATTTCCATACCACCATGTTCAAATTCAGATTTGTCTTCTTCCATGTTTGAACAAGATTCCCAGAATTATTACAGCAACTGTCCAAAGTGATAAGCTTCCTTATTATGTCTCATATAAGTTGAATCTATACAGACGAGACAAAAATATGGGTTTCCTATAAAAGGAATGATGGCCATAACAGCACATGATAGGCATTCTCCCAAACTAATGTGGCAAACACACACCCTAGTGCATTATTGGCAGTTAGAAGGGAGTGCCAATATTGCATTTCTGGTCAGGGCCGAAGTGCTCATCACTCCTTGTTAGCTGTAGCAAACTGTTTGCTCTATTTGTAGCAAGGAGTTTAGTATATTTTTTTGTTCTCACTTTAGAGTTGACTGGGGTGCCACACTGGTGAATGGCCCAGGGAATCAGAAAGGCTAGCTACACCTCTGTCCATAGCATCTCTGACATCCCATTCCATTATATCATGGACTTTTAAAATTGTGGATTTGTATCAAGAACTCCTCAAGAAAGGCAAGATGGCAGTGAAGGGACGTTGTGCTACACTTGCATATCCTTGAAGCTCCATTTGTAGATTACCCTATCACAAACAGAGGGCATGACTATGGATTCCACCCTCTGTCTTAGCAACCATGGTTCTAGAACTGTACTTCATCCTGCACAATCAAGGACATTTTCTCCCATGCGTCCTAGAGTTAGTCTGCCTTCAGCACAATCTGAAAGACAATGATTGACCATATAAACATAGGAATGTGAAACATGTATGTAGCAATGGCCAACATGGACCACAATTAGGTATAACATTCTATAGTAGCTTTAGATAGTCATATGTTTTGTCATATGGCCTGTAAGACAGTGCTCACAAATTCTCAACCAATCAACATGGTGAACTCTTCCCAGAGTATGCACAGTAGCACAACTGTCGCACCTACATAACATCATTAGAAACATAACTAAACAGTCCCCTTACATTACTTTGCACCATACATTTCCCCTGAGTCCATAATCAATGTGAAGCGACTAACACCTTTGGTATACTGGGGCGGGGATAACCTTTTTACAGATGTATCTGCATGGCTGTATCTGTAATCAGTACTACATTACCTAGATACATAGTCCCATATTTGTCTACCAGTATGTTGCAGGCAACATAATTTTTTATTATATGTGTATGCAACCATCTGAGCTATACCTGTTTGACAGTTTGCAATTCATGTGGCTGTCAGTGTGATCAGTGTAGAAAATGGTAAAGTATTGTGATGTGTAAGCACACACATATATGACATACAGTTGGTGACCATGCCTGTCATAATATCACATATAGGCTGTGTACACATGCAGCAATCCTTAGACAATCAATCTTGTACCAGTTATATCTTGTCCATCTATACATCACACAATGTACATGTGTTGTTGAAACACAGTGAAGTATAGGCTGTGGAGTTGCCTTGTACATCTGACAATCATGACTGGTGTCATGCAATATTTAGACAATACTGACATATAATAATTTGTGGGCAGTCATGAATGGGCTATATGTGTATCAGCCATGACTGGTGATAAGCAAAGTTAATGTACCGTAGATTCACAGCACAGTGTAGGCAGTTAGGGATGTGCAGTATCTGTGCCACCTGATTTCGTGCACTTTAGTGGCAGAATGCATGGACTGTGGGTCATTAACTATTGCTTAAGGGCTATCGATCTACAGTAAGGTACATAGCAGGTTGTAGCATACAGGAATTCATGCCTACAATTAGCATATGCTTAGCATACTGATTACACACTGCATGCAGGTATGGCTGATTTTATATGTTAATGCACAGAACACTTATTTATTTATTTTACATTTGTTGACTGGGATAGTTGGACTGGATTCATGTCCATTTTCAACAGAGGCCCGGGGAGAAAAGTTTCAAGGTAAACAGATGCAATAAAAACAATGAAGACAATTTACAGATATCATATTTGCAAAGAATGCAATCAAACATGAGTAGACAAGTTTATAATACTTTATACAAGTAAAGTATCTATGGTGGAGCTGTCTGAAGTGTTACACCAACTCCTTGAATACAGTTTTGTTTTCCTTGTGTTCCTTTTATGCTGCAAGAAAACAGTTGTTATCACCACCAAAACACATTTTTGGGGGCAAAAGATTTCTATCAATATTAACATTGTGCAGAGTTATCTCATGTCAATTTCTGCAGCTGTTGTGGTTGCACATGGGATAGGTCAGACCAGATATGCCAACCTGCTTCCAGTTCCTGGGGTGCTAGTGTAAGGGTCAAACATATTCAGTTCAAGAAAAAACATTCTGGGCAGCAAGAAGTAAACAGATATGTTATTCAGACTTCAAGCAGTAATAATAGTAAATTCATTCAAATATGCATTCACTGTTGCCTCCAAAAGTATTTCAAAAACAACTGCAATAACAAGCCTCCCAAAAGGCCTTCATCACATGATCACCTTCTTCACTATGAGTAAAAAGTAACTATTTTACTTAAAATAAACAACATCAAAATAGTGCATATAAATATAGTATCCCACATAGTAAAACCATAAATATGTTTAATGGCCGAGTTCTTCCTTTTTTACAATTAGTTTCAATAAAAGATAAGGGGTATTTCCTGGTGTCTGTAATGCATCTAATTCAGTAATTCATTTATAATGAATAACTTCCATATGGTTCATTAGATCACTACCTCTAATTATATTATTGACAAAAGTATAAAACAAAAAAATAAAATAATGATTATCTCCTATGGGCTGGAGCACTACTTTTATTATTTTTAGTTATAATTTATAATGAATAACTTCCATATGGTTCATTAGATCACTACCTCTAATTATATTATTGACAAAAGTATAAAACAAAAAAATAAAATAACGATTATCTCCTATGGGCTGCAGCACTGCTTTTATTATTTTTAGTTATAATGATTCGTTTACATAACTAGTAAAAGCAATGAGAAGATAGTCTAATCCAATGGATCTGGGTGCAATAATTGTAATAGCTACAGCTAATCTGCGTGAGTAGTTTGAAAGGCAGTAATTGTAAAACAAATAATTTCAGTGCAGTATCAGTATAGCAGTCAGAAAAGTAAAAAAGTATATCACATAACTAGCCTGGTATTATCTAGTTCAGAATAACTAGCCCCCGGATTCACGAATCCTCCGTGTAAGACTAAATAAGTCTTACTCGGAGACTGCAGTTGAATGGTATGATGTCAGCATGGCATGAATATTCATGAGGGTACGCTGACTCCACTCCCAAGTCTAACACGGACCATGCAGGAAAGCAGGGGGCGTGTCCGACTGCCGAGCAGTCCAAAGGTCCACGCCCCTGCAAGTGTCTGAATTGTAAAATGTCAACACACAAGAGCGACTCCGCTCAAATGTCCACGTACCCAACACCACACTCCCTAACATTGTAAACCCCCAGCACAGGTATTAAAAGTAAAACTTTAAAATGTTTTTTTCTAATTCCCGATATAGCTGCCCACATTTGCGCGTGTTTGCGCGGGTGTGCCCACTGCTTAGCTGCAGTTATCAATCTCGACATGGAAGAGCATAATAAGGAATGTTTATGCAAATCACGCCAAATAGCAATAGCGTAGTGGTAGAGCCTTCGCACAAAGAGGAGGCATTCACGGTTCGAGTCCCACCACTCCCCTTCCTATTTAATGTTTTAAATTAGTATATGAAAAATACCCGACATATATGATTAAAGTTTTACTAAACAGTATTGAAATGGCCTATGTATCAGTGAACAAAATGTATATTTATAAAGGATCCTGACATATAATTGCTTGTAGTTAAGTAACGCTTTACCCAGTGCAATATAGGTGCTCGTAGTTAAGCAGCGCTTTAGCCAGCACAATAGAGGTGCCCATCGTTAAGCAGTGCTTTAGCCAGCGCAATAGAGGTGCCCGTAGTTAAGCAGCGCTTTACCCAGTGCAATAGAGGTGCCCATAGCTAAATAGTGCTTTACCTGGTGCAATAGGTTTGCGCGGAGGTGCGCACCGTGCTAACCAGCGCACCGTAGGGCAATGTGGAGCAATGTAGAGCAAAGTTGCCTAAACACAGCCACACCCCCCTAGCCTGTCTGGACAGTAGTAAAATAAAAAGCAATGATAAGGTTCAAAACCGTTAAATCTTGCACCATAATCAAATTACTGAACCACTAAGCCATGACAGCTTAGGATAAACAGCCACTGTTGACATACATATACTTATAAATGATAAATTAACCATTGCTAAGCAGGTCTGCAGTCAGCCGAGAATTTTCAAAAATGACCAATCACAAAAAAGTGTGGGAAATGCGGCATATTTAAGCCCCATAGGTGGGAATACTCACCATAACTGATTGTAGCTCCCATCTGGAGTTAGAATGGCTGGTGCTGGAGAGGGTACACACTTTAGAGTGCAACGCTGGGGCATCGAGGAGTCAAAATACATGGTTTGGCTCCGTGTTCACCGTCATGAGTCAAGACTCCTGCAGGGCCAGTTCCAAGGGACAGAGTACAAAGCAGAGGCTTGGAACCAGTTAGCTCATGACCTCACCAGTGTCACAGGCGTTCCTTGGACTGGTGAGCAGGTCCGTCACCACCATGCAGACCTGAAGAGATGGAAGCAGGACCTACTGAACCAATGGATACAGGAGGCCCATAGGATGCAAGATGCTCCACTACTGAGTAGGTAGCCATGGAATGCAGTATGTAACACATGCTAATTTATTCTATATAAAGGATAGGTATGTCTCAATATCCCTTCATTTACTTCACAGCTGCAGGTGTCCGTGCTGCGAATCAGCAAGCCTATGCAGATAGGCTGCTAAGGCTGTGCCACCAGGCAGGTTAGTAATTATTCTGCATGTATTGTTATATAAAATAGATGAGAGAGCCTGAAAGAAAGTGTTGTAGCCCAATAATACAGCCATAAAATGCCCTGAATAATTCCTCTGCATTTACTGTTATATAAAATAAGTCAGAGATCCAGAAAAAGAGTGTAGTAACCCATTAAGAAAGGTAAAATATGCCCGGAATAATATCTCTGCATGTACTGTCATATAAAATAAGTGAGCAAGCCTGAAAAAGAGTGTTTTAACCTATTAATAAAGGTATAATATGTCTTGAATATGTCTTCCATATGCACTTAATATCAAATAAAGGAGAGAGCCTGTGGAAAAGTGTGTAATGTAATTAATAAAGGCATAAAACCTGGAGTGTGTCTGTGTCACTTACTTTGAAATGTTGTTGTACCCTTGCATTATACAAATAGTACTGTTTTAATAAGTGCTGGCAACCCACAGTTGGGCAGCCCCATCTAAAGTGGTTGATGGAAGTGCCAGTAGCTGTGAAGCATATATACAGTCCTCAACAGTCAGTTACTGGTCGGCATGCATAAGTAAATCTGGCACACAAGTAGCTTGTTAATTAGATCCCCAGAAATGTGAGTGTGCTACATGAAATGCAGGGTTCTGTACAAATTTAACTGAAAATGTTATGTGAACACATCCAGATATGTAGATAAAGAAATATAAATAAAATCAATAAATATGTAGCAGTAACATCTGCATCTTGGACAGCTAGTATGTCAGATATAGGTCAGGTATATAATGAACTAGCCAAACCCATTACACAACCTAATGCATGTTGCCAAGTGTAATAATACATGTAGGGGATATACACCTGCAGTCAATAGGAATGTAGTGTAGACTAAAAGTACTTATAAGATGTTAATTGAGGTTTCTTTCTACACCCTACTGTATGTGCATAAACAATGCAATTCCACACCTTAATGGGTATGTGTAATCTCAAAACATTTGTTGGGACATATGTCCTATTGTTCTATAAATATCTGCATTCACTTTGATGCATGTGCCCTGTTCAAACACCACAATCATGGTGGCCTGTTGCCACCAATCATCCCTGCATGCTGTTGGAATGTCCACTGTCGTTCAATATATGCATGTGTTATGCTTGCTGTTCAACTGTTGGAACCTTGGTGTGTTGGGTTAATGGAAATATTACAGCATGCAATTACAATTAATTTGGAATGTTGTTGTTTATGTTGTAATTAAACACACCTAATCACAGAACGTATGGGAAGGCCGGTCACAGCGGACCCACCTGTCCCTCCTCAGCTGGCAAGTGCACCTGGCACCAGCAGGTCTGGTGATCAGTCCTGGCTCCCCTCCTCCGTTGGTCCTGTGCCACCTTCAGGTGGAAGCGCTGCAGGGGATGGGGCTCGTCCCCCCCGTGCAAGCATGGGCAGAGAAGGGCCACCTGTCACCCTTCGAAGGGTCCGGGCTGTGGTGCGTAGGGAGATCCAGCGTTCAGTCACTGATCCCCTACGCCAGCTCAAGGCAAGAGTGGCACGTCTCACGGGTGAGCCTGCCCTTCCTACACAGCCCCCAGCACAGCCACCCTCGGGGATGTGAAGGTGCAGTGGTGACTGCCCATGGGTGGGGATCTCAGTTCCACTGTTACCATCTGTGGGCTCATGGGCTTGCGATTTCCAAACACCCATCCCCGTCAATTGTGTTCACCCACCCCATGTGTCATACACTGCCCCTGTAAACGTCTTGTTTGTCTTGTCTGTTTTCCTCCCCAACCTACCTCCCCAAATATATCTAGTTCCTCTACCTCACTTTCCACTCTCACCTGAAAAAAAAAAAAAAGAGGCAATCTGTATCCACAAAAATATTACACCCCATACATAGCTACCCATTTCACACACATGTCTGCTGGACATGTAAACTGATAATTATAATTGGCAGTACAACATACTTTGTTGTCCTCACCCCTCTCCCAGGGGTGGAAGGTTTCAAATTTCACTCCAAATTTATTGCATATGCACAGCTGTTGCTGATAAAGAAATGGGCAGCTATGGACCTTCCCTACAACCGTCCTGCACATCCTGAGCTTGTTTTCCTACTGTCTTTCCCTCTTTGTGCCCCCTTTTTCACCACTTTCCTATCTCCCCATTTTCTTTTCTTTCAAAGCAATTAGCGCGGGGGTTAGCGGGAGTTAGCACTTTTAAGCAGTAGTAAGCGGGTTTAATAGAGTGTGCTTATGTGTGCACTTAGCTAAGCATCGCGCAAACCCACGCAAACCAGCTTACAACTGCTTAAAAGTGCCTTAGTCACTCTGCATGGCAGGGCCCTTGTTCTGCTGAGCAACAAAATAAAATACCTTTGTCAGTCTCGAACCCCCGATCTTGGGCACACTAAACTGCATGAAGTACCACTAAGCCACAGCAGATGTACAATAGCTTGGTGCTGAAATAAATATATCATGCATTACAATGAGTGAATGTAAAGGAAAAATAGGAAGGCCATACCACAAAGTTTGTTATGTGGATCTTTACCAGCAATTGTTGTGGAATTGCATTACATGAGTGTGATATGAGAAGCAGCCATTCTAGCAGCAAATAATGTTACAGAGGTACTTTGCAACCCCCACACAGTATCATAGCAGGACAAACACTGGCATATCTGATTAGGTCAGAGGCCATACTTCCTAACTGTAACTACATTTCAGGGATGTCCCTGATTGTGAAACATATTTTAGCTGTGTCCCTCTGAATCCCTCTGAAAAGTACTGATGTCAGGCAGAAAGGTGGGGTATTACACAATGAATACTGACAATAATAACAGTAGACACCGCTTGTACTTCATAAAAGGTGTACTAATCCATATGCACTGCTTCACTCAAGTCTACACTTACTGTCTCTATAATGTGTAAGGTGTACCATACTTTTAACTACCTATGCCTGACTCCATGCAAAGATGTATCTGAGTGTTTAATAGGCCTGGCAGAGGCACAAACACACAGGCATATCAGCTATTCTGCTGTTACACACTCTGCAAATATTGGTAGGACTTCCACAAGCATACCCTTATGTAGGAGTACAACACAGAATTCCCAAAGGATGTAGCCATGTACTGGTAGCAACTGACTGTAACAATGCCATTGTACCAGTGCTGAAAACACCTGTGGGTTGTACAGACAAAGAATAACAGTGTAACATCTGGCTACCATCTGGATAGGTTCACAGTTGGGAACTATGCAGACAGACCACCTGCCTTGATAAACTAACAGGTACACACCAATCTTTTAAGTCCAGTAAGATAACATTCACACAATAATACATAATGCTCTCTGTATGTCAGCATCCCCCCCACAATTAAAATATACTTGTGTGTTTAGGATCTACCAAGGATGTAGGTAGGCATACTCAGTACTGGAATTGTCCAGTTGTCCTGAGAACCTTGTGCTAATGTCAACAATAAAAAACACAAACCCTGCAGAAGTGATTACATTAATATTCACAGTATAACAGTTCACAAACAGTTCATGTGCCAAAAGAATACTTCTCAATAACTACTTTTGTATGGCAGTTAATTATATGAGTAGAAAAGAAACTACATAGTCACATATATCCTGTGTAAGTATTTGTAGGGGTGAGTTAAACTCTACACTGATAGCTCTGTACTGGAAGTGGCAACAGTCAGGTCTGAGTACAACATGTACATCACTGTCTACACCTCTAGCTTCAGATATAAGAAGTATACCAACCTTCTGACTTACACAACAGTGTCCACAGCAAACAAGCATGGGCACCACTCTGGAAATCTGAAAGGGCTATGCCTACATACCATAGCAATTTATAGCATTGGGTTGCTATGGCAGTGAGTACTGCAATTACCACATAGCAGGCTGTATGCATTTACCAAATGCTGGGCACCAATTAGTGCAGAGGGCATCACATGCACATGCACAGATACATATAAAAGCAGACTGTACTAGCTATCCCCACATGCAATTATTACATTGCATGTGTCAGAGACTATATAACTCCTGGAGAGTAGTGAGAAAAAATTATTACTTAATAAAAAATATTTAATTAAGTAAAAAAAACATATACTTAATTACTAACTAAAAATATTAATTAAGAAAAAAAATACTTAATTAATAACCAAAAATAAAACTTAAGTAAAAAAACTTTACTTAATAAATAAAAAATAAATAAATAAATAAGTTGTCAAAGCATACACAGATGGACCTGAAAGTGACAAACAGGTATGTAACAGATATGTAGTTACCGGCAAGTAGTAGATGTTTATGAATAGTACTGTATATACTCTGAAACATGCATATGTGGCAGCAGTAGGTATGTATGCACTGTTGCCATGCATAACTACTGCCATGGACAAATTAGTGTGTAGATGTGTGCAGTGGGACATAACTGTGACATATGTAGCTCAGCATGATATGTCAAACATCTGATCATGTTATCTATGTTCTGTACAGTACTGTGTATAATGGCAGTTTGGGGGAGTAGTGCAAACACCTATATAAACTTGGATGTGACAGAGTAAGACATGCATGATAGTCATATAATGTGTAGCTTAGCATTGGCAAACTGCTGTACCAGGCTAGTATAGTAATGTAGATTTGCAGCTATATATACTCCCTGTACTATTACTGCATGCACACATGAGACAACTGTCCATGTTGTAGCAAGGCCCAACAGGTCATCCGTGAGGTGTACGGACTTGCAACAGTGTGGACCTTGTGTGTTTATGGCACACACATATGGAGAGATATTTATGTGTCCGATATATTAGCATCTTAACATGTGCATAGAGCAAGGGACATAATGCAACTGTTTGTGAAGGGTGGACATTTATATGTTGGTGCAGGTTGTTATGTGCATATTTATATGTAGGCTGTAGTGTGTGGCAAACAAGACAGCATACAGTGCTGGCATATGACATGTAGTGTTTAAACGCTGTGGGTATGAATTGTTAGGTTTTTAGTCTTCCAGACAGGGGGTCCTGCTAAAGATACGTGGGCTGAGAATACCTTCCTTGCATTCTGCACAAGACTGTGCAATATTATTACATAACTGTATCCCTCTCAACCTTTGCATAATTGATATTCCCACCATGAAAGGTGGACTGTATATGTGCCTATATTTATATCTATATGTAGACCAATGGATGTTCATATGTATGCTCAAGCTCAATGTTGTAAACGTATTGCCATCCCTTTTGTTAAAAACCCTGTACCCATGAACTACCACATAGGTGGTAGTCTCCTCAAAACCAAAAGTGTGATAAGAGACTATGGGACACAGGTGGACAGTAGTGTCCCTTTTGATAATCACAGTGCCACACTAGTCATGTAAACTGTGTACAGTCCACATGTCATCAGAAAAGGTGTGTCATCCATGGAGAAAGAGGTCAGTGTTCCACTCTACTCATCAGTCATAACACCCATCATAGAGTACAATGGCCCTGTTGGTATGTACCTCAGAAGACATGTACAGCAACTGTAGATGCCAGACACATACCTCACAAAGAGTATTACTAGACTCAAACAGATGCCCTATGCAGACTGTCTTACAAAATCACAGCTACACTGTGTTGCATACCGCCTACCCAGAGACAACCTCTGCCTAACATACAAAGATATGCCAAACCCACAGGTGTTGGACATGCTCCATATAAACAGATTAAAATCCATACAAGCTACACACTGTACTAATCTAAACCTTGTAACGTCAAAAAGCAGAACATGCTGGAGTGGTACATTATCATGTCAGACACATACCATACTCTTGAATTAACTACCTATCAATAGCAAATGAAGGTCCTCATTAGCAATTGTCATGAATAATCATGATGATTGGATGTGAGATAGGAAACACAACCCGAGAATCACCTCTGTGGCTCTGCATGACAGGGGCACATGAACCTAAATTACATGGGTGTTGAATGACAGGGTACCATATGGATAGGCTTTCATAGGCCCTACGGCTAATAGCCTATAAGCTACCTAGGACCCGATACACACACGCATGTACTTGTTGCATTACTTGCTATGTGAGGTTGACTGAGTGTGATGGTGAATGTGTAGGTGAATGTGTCAAAGTTGTGTATATGTGTGATAGCCTAGAGGGAAACTGTTTATATCATGGTATGTAGTGTTGTAGCTCTGATCCCAGCAAAAGATATGTATGCTACTGCTAGGCAGGAAAAGCAGTATGGCATACGGCGTGACGTAGTCCCATGGTGTTGACTGGAGTGTGCCATTGTAGGCTAAAGCAGTACATGTATGCTTATTGATTGTTAACACTACTGAATACAAATCCTGTATGAACTGTAGTACTACCTGAAGCTGTAGGCATAAATAGCACAGTATGGTGTATATCCACACTGCTTGGAAACACTGTTTTGTTTGTTACCTGTAGTCCTCACACATTGCATACCTCAGGCATGAGGTTTTGTAAGTGCTGACACACAGTACTGTATGGTACACAGGTAAAACTCATCTGGTTTGCCATACCTTTGTGTCTTGTAGGTATGTCTGATGTGTGTGTGGGTATTCCTGTAACATGGCCTCAGTGGTATGTGTGTCACAGGATATAAATGCATATCTAGCAACATGTATAGTATAGTACAGCAGTATGCCACCTATATTGATGAATGTGCACATATGTTACTGAGGGGTTTGCTATCAACAAGTAGCGTGGTGTACTAGTAGTACTATAACTGTACTTTACATTCATTTCAATGGATGGCAAATGCCTGTATGCATTAGCTTCATATATACCTCCTGTGGCTAGGTGGTGCATTGTGTCACATGCAGTGTGCCATGTACTGTTGTATAGTTTTACATACTGGTTTCACTTTGTTGCTGTGCAGAACATGGTTTGGTATATAGTATGTGCCTGGCACTGTCAGGCAGTTGTGGGCTGAGCAGTGATATGTGGTATTAAAAGTGTGTATCTACTGAAAGCCAATAGGTTGCTATATATGGCATTTCATTGATGTCTGTACTTTAGAATGTTAGGTGTGCCACATGACTTACTCACAACTATTGTTTTATTGTCTTCCAGGGACATGTCTCACAATAGAAAACCTGCATATTCCCCTGAAGAGGAGAAAGTCATCCTAGATGCCCTCATACAACATCACAACCTGCTGTTCTCCAGAACCAGCTAGGACCAGCATGGGCACACTGCACTGTGGCAGGATGTTGTCCATCGGGTGAATGATGTAGGCATGCATAACTGGACTTATGAGCAGGTACGCCATCACTGCAGTGATTTAATCAGACATGTCCGGCAGCATGCCTTCGATGTCCACAGACAACAGCTTGCCACAGGTGGTGGTGCAGTAACACATCCACCCCTCACCAGAGTGGAAGAGCTGCTCCTCAGTGTGGTGGCTCCTGGCCAACCACTACAACAGACATGTTACTTCATGGAAGCCTGAGTCACCCAGCACGTCGACTCAGAGTGTGCAGGTAACATGGCATATCTGTAGACTACTGTTAGCTCGATTGTTAGAACATGCATTTGTCAGATGTGTACTATGTATTCAGAAGATGTGGAGCCTGGTGTCATGCAATACTGATAATTTGGAACATAATCTGTATTCCTGTGACTGTCACATGTTGTACTACTGTAAAATTGCAAACTCACAGCAGCAATGCCATAGTTGTTGACACTGACAAACTGTCAAATATCCTTGTAGGTCCCTCTGGTGTGATGGCAAGACAGCAGACCCATGCTGGTGAGTGTTCTACATTTAATATAGCATATAACATGTGCATGTCATAGGAGAGTTGTAGGCCATATACACATGTAAAACACCTACACATAATGCATGCTCTGCATGTTCTCTGTGGGTCTATGCACATCCCAGTAACATGAGTAGCTGCCTCAAACACATGCAATACACAGATCATCCCAAAAAATTGTGGTACACTGTAGTGGACATTGTATAGGCAGAGTCAATACAGATGCACACAACATACATCACTTTGTCATAAGCAGGAAGTGTTAATATGATACACATGACATATGTAGACACCTGCTGTAAGGTCATACTCCAGTATCCCAAATGTCATCAACACAGCACACATACTATACCTGAGGGGTAGAGGCCTATCATGGGGCGGTGCGACATGCTTCAACACACAACACATTCATGTTAGGCAATGTTCCCTATTGAACACCTTACATACCCATGTAACAACTAGATGTGAAGTGGTTAATGTAGCCAATGTGGTGCAGGTCAGGTACAGCAAGATAGTTGCCAGTGTGGCATACATTACTGGCCTTGAGTGACCACATGATGCTGCCTGATGATGGCTCATGGTGCTACACTACATCCAGTTACAGTAACTACAGTACTACACATAGCATTCATTGCTATACACCTGATAGTTGTGTGCATCCAGCCATTGCATGTATAGCTATGAGTGATGGTGCACAGGACATTGGAAAGCGTTTTAGACTTGCACAGCAATGTTGTGTCCATGTACACATTGTGTTCCAGGGTGAGACCAATCATTGAACAGCACACATGCATCAAAGACATGTATACTGTTATCAACAAGGACTCTCTACACTCGCACTGCATGCTGTTGAGCAACACACATCCTGCATGCTGACACTTGTGATAGGACTCTTTGGCTTGTGATACTGTACTCCACCATCAACCACTAATGAGTATGTTCCGTATTGCTGTTGGTGTGTGTGTGTATGTGTGTGTGTGTGTGTGTGTGTGTGTGTGTGTGTGTGTGTGTGTGTGTGTGTGTGTATGTGTGTGTCAACTTGACTGAGTAGTGTATTTGTGTGCATGTGTGCATGTGTTCATGTGTTCATGTGTGCATGTGTGCATGTGTGCATGTGTTCATGTGTGCATGTGTTCATGTGTTCATGTGTGCATGTGTGCATGTGTTCATGTGTGCATGTGTGCATGTGTGCATGTGTGCATGTGAGCATGTGTGCATGTGTGCATGTTTGCTAACATCCTGTACATATTGTAAAGTGTGTTTCCTGTCTTCCTCTCACAGGTGCTGAGGTATTGTTGGATGAGTGCAACAGGGAACATTAAGTCACTGCCACAAATAGTGGACATGATGATACATGTGTTGTGGCACAGGCAGGGTCTGTCGTTGGTCCACCAATCGACAGTACACAGCTTTTCACCCCATCTATGCGCACATTCATACTGCCGATATATCCCCCAACACCAATGGCCTTAGCTGAGGAACAGCATACAGTAGGCATTGACCAGGATAATGTGGTATCTATGGCACATGCAACCCCACACAGCAGCCATACCCAGACATCTGGAACAGTACTACATAGGCATATGTCCAGGGGTTCTCGTGGGAGCACTGCTGGTTGTAATGCCCCTGGCAGACGTGCCCCCACAGGTCTCACAACCTCAGGTATGTTCTGGGCTGTAATGCAGGCACAGGCATATATGGAACGGTACACCAGGCAGGGACTAAGGGTGCAGAGGGCTCATAACACCACTATCAATGACAGTATCCGTGACCTTGCCGGGGCCATCCTTAATTGCACCAAGGTCATTAATAGACACTGGGGGGGAGACACTAGATGTCCTCCGCAATGTAATGTCCATGTGCCAGGACAGTACAGGACAGCTGAGACGTTGACGTGGACGTATGCCAGCAACATCATCAGCTGGCAGTCATCGCGGATGACACACAAGTCCCAGCCGCTCCCGTAGTGGCAGTACCAGCCCCAGCAATGTTGGGGCTGGGCTGTCAATAGACTGTCCTAGACGACCACGTGCACGTGGCTCTGGCCAGTCCCAGCAGGGACATGGGTCCAGTCGACATCCCTCTGCCTCTGACGATAATACCCAGTCTGGCTTAGTACCTGATACTGTCCGTGGCACCCCTGCCAGGCACAGGTACTGTGTCCGTGGCCGGAGACAGTGATCTGTACAGCCTGGCAGGTACAGTCTGTGGCTGTCCCACAACCTCCCGTATTTGGCAGCCACAAGGTGGAACTATGTGCATGCAGACACACACATAAACCAAACACCTAGGGCTAACACATACACACACACATTACATCAACATTGACCCATACTGTACTGTTGTCCCCCACACACACACACACACATACAGACACACACACACACACACACACATACACATACATGTCAATTGGATGGGTCATTGTCGTGCTATGGCAAACCAATAACACACCCTGTGCATATGATGAAACTGTGCCACCTCCTGTCATCTGTGACATTGATGCAGGAACAGGCTTACATGGTGCTGATGCACAGGGTGACCTAAAAGCAGTGTAGCAATGTTAGCATGTTGTCAACAGTAAAGTGTAATGATATCCTTGTAGGTATATCTGAGCAGGCATGATGCATTAAAGCTATGATTATCAATGTAGTATTTTTTACACCAGTTTTAATTCCAAAAATGTATTGTATGCCCATGTGCCACTTGGCTGATGTGTGTGGTACTGGCAGCATGCGTTGGTGAGTGGATGGTACATGTGTGACATGTGCAGTACAGATTTGCAGGTGTACATTTGTGAACATGGTGGAGGTGCACTGTCTGCATGTACGTGCATAGTGGACACATGGGAAGGGTGACATGCCCTGTATTACACAGTGTTAACACTTCATATTTCCTATTGGTGGCCAATTTGTGTTTTACTACACATATGTTACAACTTGGGTACACATGTGTGTATGACATGGTTTGACACTATGCTGTGGGTGATACTGTTATTATCAGTCATTGGTTTGCATTCTGGTAGTATACATAACCTCAACAGCCTGATTTTAACCAATCGTTAGATGATGTCTTGACAACTGATGCACAGATGTAGGATATACAGTAGCATTTGAATCCTTCTGGTACTATACTATACCAGTAACCAGTGGTATTGACCGCCACCCATTCCTGGGACCACTCCTGTTTGGCATGTAGCCGTCCTAGGTACAAGCAAACACACTAGGGAAATGTCGTCCACATCTGGTAATGCATACAGTGGCCTACAATGCATTCTCTGGATGAGACACTTATCCTCCACAAGGGTATCATACAGACAGATACCTGTTGACCAACCCATGCTGTAAAGCTATAAGCCAACTATAGCATAGTCATCCACATTTACTATACATAGTATCCTGACAGTACCACATTGGTAGTAGCCCACAACATGTAGCAGGGGTACTGATGTGTACATACAGCCACATGTTATGTCATCTTTCCTTTGGTATTCACATTTCCAAAGGTATGCTGATGTCCCTCAGTGTACCACATAAGCAATAAGGGGTCTGTATGCATATCCACGGAGTTGTTGTACACCTATAATGAATGCCCATTATTGACAGACTGTGTTCTGTTTGAACATGTCTGAAATATACCCCAGGCATGAACCCTCACTCACACTATTCTATAGAAACTGTCATGGGTGTGTGTGACACAGATGACCTAGGGCACAGATCACTACAGTGGCTGGCTTTGTCACATACATACATATCTGACCTAAGGTCTGAAAAGCAGCAGCACAAACTTTCACTGGTAACAGATATGTTTGTGTAGAAAGCAGGCTTCACACCTATGAACTAATTGAGGTCACATGTACATATATGTATTTGCTACACATATACCAATTGAGGTCACATGTACATATATGTATTTGCCACACAGATACCTGAAGTGTGCAATGCACATACTGTTGTTTTACTGATATGTCATACAGTTGTAAAAGCAAAACCCACAACACATTGACCTACAGTGCTACACACACTCAGCAATCGCAGGATTTAAACCCCTACCTAACTACGTTATGATATTAGAGAGATATGCATTAACACAACGCGCTACATGCTTTACTGGGAGTTTTCATTTCCACTGCTGTATTTGTGGGATACTGACATCATCAGACTTGCCAAAGAGGAATGTACCTCTTTTAATGTGTTTTCCTAGTCTCCAAAAAGGGAACTCTTGTCAAAGGAAATCACACACATACACCCCCCACACACTCAGCAACTGCAGGATTCAAACCCCTACCTAACTATGTTATAATTCTAGAGAGGTACGCATTAACACAATGCGCTACATGCTTTATTGGGTGGCTTCATTTCCACTGCTGTATTTGTGGGATATTGACATCATCAGACTTGCCAAAGAGGAATGTACCTCTTTTAATGTGTTTTCCTAGTCTCCAAAAAAGGAACTCTTCTCAAAGTAAATAACACACATACACCCCCCACACACTCAGCAATTGCAGGATTCAACCCCCTACTTAACTATGTTATGATACTAGAGAAATATACATTAACACGATGCGCTATATGCTTTACTAGGAGTTTTTATTTCCACTGCTGTATTTGTGGGATACTGACATCATCAGACTTGCCAAAGAGGAATTTACCTCTTTTAATGTATTTTCCCAGTCTCCAAAAAGGACACTCCTCTCAAAGGAAATCACACACACACACAAACAACCCCCCCACACACTCTCAGAAATTGCAAGATTCAAGCCCCTCCCTAACTATGTTATGATCCTTAAGAGATATACATTAACATGATGTGCTATATGCTTTACTGGGAGTTTTTATTTACACTGCTATATTTTTGGGATACTGACATCATCAGACTTGCCAAAGAGGAATTTACCTCTTTTCATGTGTTTTCCCAGTCTCCAAAATGGGCACCCCTCTCACAGGAAATAACACACACACCCCCACACACATTCAGCAATTGCAGGATTCATACCCCTACTTAACTATGTTATGATATTAGAAAAATACGCATTAACACAATGCGCTATATGCTTTATTGGGGAAAGTCATTTCCACTGCTGTGTATGTGGGATACTGACATCATCAGACATGCCAAAGAGGAATTTACCTCTTTTAATGTGTTTTCCCAGTCTCCAAAAAGGGCGCTCCTCTCAAAGGAAATCACACACACACTCAGCAATTACAGCACTTAAACCCCTACCTAACTATGTTATGATACTAGAAAGATACGCATTAATACAATGCGCTATATGCTTTACTGGGGAATTTTGTTTCCACTGCTGTATTTGTGGGATACTGACATCATCAGACTTGCCAAAGAGGAATCTACCTCTTTTAATGTGTTTTCCTAGTCTCCAAAAAGGGAATTCTTCTCAAAGGAAATCACACACATACATTCAGCAATTGCAGGATTCAAACCCCTACCTAACTATGTTATGATACTAGAAAAATACACATTACCATGACACGCTATATGCTTTACTTGGTGGTTTCTTTTCTCCTGCAATATTTGTAGGATGCTGACATCATCAGACTGGACATGGCAATGTGTGTGCACTTTGTTTTATGCAAACCCAGGAATGAACCATGTGGGTCAGCAGGTGTTAACAGCTTGAGCAGGACTCCACAATTCTTAGCTTGTGTGATCTATCTGTGGACAAATTGCCATTCCTTCATATGACAATACATATTTATGCACAGATTGTTGATTTTGTGGATACGACATGTGTCTGGGATGTTGATAAAGGGCAACTCAAAGTCTATGTGGGACATGTGTAGCTCCTTTTAGTGATGTATGTCCTGGGTGGCTGCCTTGCAAACAGTCTAGCAGGTTTGGGAACCATGATCTGCCCATGAACATACCAAAGTTCATAGGGTTGTGTGTTTGTCGGCTTCCAATAGCTCTGTTTATGACTTCAGTCATGATGGACTCAATGGCCTTGCAGATCAGATGTCATAGGCTTATAGGACTTTAGTTCCCATGGTCTGTTGTGCACCAACACTTGTGGGGTGTGCCATATGTTGCTGTAACACATTCAACAGTTTCAGATCCTGTAGAGAGGGTGAGGCTCAACAGACTGTTCAGGTGCAGGGTCTCTTTGTTCTGTAGTTCACTTATGACACATATAGGGAAACAATGTAATCCAATTGATGCCACATTTTCAGCTTTGGAAGGAGCTGTTTACCCATTCTAAATGTGATATCTCCTGGTATGATGATAGGGTCTTTTGTCAGTGGGAGGTGGGTATGTATGTATGGGCCTGTCTGACAGGATGTCGGCATTGTCAGTCAGGTACAGTTGGCCCTGACTCAGGACATATATGAGTGTACATTGCTATTTATGACATAGCTGAAGGAAGTGCCATGGTTCTGTCTGGACTCCTTCTCAGATAATCTTTCCAAAACACCGACAAACCTGAGCACTAAAACCCTGTTATACTCTTTTACACACTTAACACCGTACTGATCCTTTTTGATCAGTCAACAGAGTATTTCATCATAATATCCTGGCATGTCCAAAGGTCGGTTTTGTGTGTACTCTCCAGTCCAGCTGGTGAATATGGGAATTTTGAGGCAATGTTACAACTGCCTTATGTACACAGACAACCCTCTCCTCCTCCCAACAAACTCAGATATATGTGAGAGATGCTACTATATAGACAAACAGGAGGCTGAGCTCTCTCGACCCATGACTGGCACAGTCTATCAGGTGGTGAAGGTAACCACACACACCACAAATCCAGTCTCACATAGACCTATAGCGACAGCAAACAAAATACATTACCACACAAAAACATCCTTGGAGGTTTTAAATAAAATCTGCCTAAGCAGCAGAGACCTCCAAAGCAGACACCCAAAGAACTGCTACCCCACAACAATACCCACATATCACATAGTTCAGAAAGTCAGTGTGCCACACAGTCACTGCCCTTAGGGCTAAACAACACACCTAATACACATGTAATAGGTGACTCTATTGCCAGACCCACTGACGTCCCACTCACCAGGCTGAAGAAGGAGAAGGTCATTTTGAGCTGTCTGTCGGGTGCCAGGATTCGCCACATAACACATGCACTCAGATCACTCCAAAGCAAGTACAAATATGGCTCCATCATTGTCCATGCTGGTGGGAATGACCTCAGATGTTCCTCCCTGGACTACATGACAAGAGACATAGAGGAGCTCTCTGATCATGTAGCCCAGGCCAGAATGACCCTGACCTTGTGTAGCATCTTACCCTCACCAAGAATGATGGCACAGTATACAGACAAACTGATCAATTTTAACAGTTGGCTAACATATTGGTGTCATTCAAAGGGGATCCAGTGTCTGTCAGCCTGGGATGACATGCTCAACATGTCACGTAGCTTCGCTATGGACGGCTTGCACCTGTCACCCCTGGACCTTCGAATACTGGCTAAGGCTCTTGCCACCCCCATAGTGCCTTTTTTAGGCAAGGCTCAAAAGACAAACCCACCTCCATAGCAATACAAGGTAAAAGAAACTAAGGGTAATGCTGCTCAACACCAGATGTCTAAACCTCAAAATGCATGCACTCAAGACTATCCTCAGTATGGAGAATGTCGATATCTGTGCAGTAACAGACACCTGGTTCAGGCTCCCGAAAGAACCCCAGCACTACCAGGTTATACTTCATACCATTCTTTTCGGCCACAAGACTCGGACCGACCAAAAAAATAGAGGGAGTATCCATATACATCACAGATCCACACACCTCCAGGTTAGTAGCACTGCATGAAGCATCAGAGACCATACATGTACAACTAACAGTGGGCAAAACTGCCTTTCAGTTTGTAGCCTGCTACAGACCACCCTGCCAAACTCAGGAATCCCACTCGGCTTTCCTGGGAACACTGGAGAATATGAAGGTCTCTCCAAACACCATTATAGTGGGTAACTTCAACTACCCAAACATTGACTGGGAATACTACTCAAGCCCCAACACCCTCGCCCAATGGTTGCTAGAATTTATAAACTCAAATGCTATGGCACAACTGGTCACCACACCCACAAGAGGGAAAAACATATTGGACCTGATCATCACCAACATGGGGACTCTATTTTCCACACCAGAGGTATACCCCTCATTGGTAAGGTCAGAGCATACATTTATCTCACTGGACATCCATATGCCATCCTCACCCCCATCCTAGGTAATCTCGGTGAAGAACTTCTCAGAAGCAAACGTCACACTTCTCAAAACCAAGGTGGTATCCTTCAAAGACCCTGGGACAGTGGTAAATATGGCTCAGACTGCAGAATTCTTTACAAACGCATTCTATGGACACCTACAGGAATGCATGGATCGTGCTATCTCAAATAAAAACAAGACTCACTCCTCCAAAGGTAGGGGACCTGTCTGGTGGACCCCGGCCATAAATAAGCTATACAACAAATGGAGGAGGCTACTACATGATAGTGCACAATCCAAAAAAGGGAAGGCATCTCTGATCAGTACTAGCAAGAAGCTACGATCACTCATGAATTCATCAAAGGCCCGCTTCGAAAGGAAAATTGCACCAGACACTAAGGACAATCACAAGGCCTTCTTTAGTTATGTCAGGAACCTGGGTGGCAACTCCCAGATATGCTGTGAGTTACTGCAAAATGACAAAAGATACACTGAACCCACAGACATTGCCAACATCCTGGCAAACAGGTTCAGTGCAAATGTCTCCCCCCATCCCCACTAATGAGCAAATGTCCATCTCAACAGAGTGTAGCCTCCCTGACATCACAGATGAACAGGTCAGAGCTGCCTTCTCCAAAGCAGACAACACAGCATCAATGGGACAGGATGGTGTCCTGGCCTGCGTCTTACACGAGCTTCATGATGAACGTAACCCTCACATTAAGTCACTGTTCAATATCAGACTTACTACAGGATATGTACCCAAGGAATGGCATACAGCAACAGTGGTCCCGCTCCACAAAGGTGGTGCCACAATGGACCCTGGACACTATTGCCCTATAAGCCTAACTAACCTGGTCTGCAAAGCTATAGACAGTATCATCATGGCACTCATACACAAAGACATCGGGAACCTACAGACACTGGATCCTACCCAATTCAGCTTTGTTGTGGGCAGATCTTGCCTCTTGAACCTGGTCAACTTCTTTAAACAGTTACCAGGTCCATAGACGTAGGGAAGGTAGTCCACATAGCCTACCTGGACCTCGCAAAACCCTTCAACACAATACCCCACTCAGGCATCATACATAAGCTCACCAGCTTAGATATCGACACATATATCACAAGATGGATTGCTAACTGGATCAGGGATAGCACCCACATGGTCAGTATTGCAGGTGCCATGTCTGACTCTACACCAGTTACATGTGGCATCCCACAAGGCTCAGTCCCAGGGCCTCTCTTATTCAGTATATATTTCTCTGACATACAGGCTAACACAGGAGGAATATGGCTGACCATGTTCGCAGATGACTGCAAACTGGGCGCCATATTCGACTCTCCAACTGGCACAAGCATCCTCCAAAAGGGTCTCATAGAGATGGATAACTGGTGCCAGAGCAATGGCCTACAGCTAAATGCCATTAAATGCATAGTCATCCCCTTTGGGAATAATAAAGTGCCCACACATTACCACATAGGTGGTAATCCATTAAGTACGGTAGAAGTTATTAGGGATTTGGGGACACGAGTAGTTAGTAATCTCGCCTTTGACAATCACGTTGCCAAAGTGGTTAGACAGACCTTCTATATAGCTCACCTTATCACAAAAGGTTTCACATCTAGATCAAGTGAGGTCATTGTGCCCCTACATTCATCAGGCCCATGACTGGATACAATGCCTCATTTGGGATGTACCTTACCCGACACCTGCAGCAACTGTAATGGCCACAAAAGTACCTCACCAAGTGGATCTAGGGACTCACACAGATGCCCTGTGCAGTTCAGCTAAAGTAACTCCAGCTCTACTCAGTCGCTTACTGCCTACTCAGATGCGATCTGTGCCTGTTGTTAAAAGCCATGTCCAACCCAGAATTAATGGACATGCTCCACTTCAGGATATCCGAATCCCTTAGAGCTACATGCTCCAGGGACTTAAACCTTAGCACAGATATTAATAGGACATGCTGGAGGGACAGATTCATATCCCAGAGGCTCCCCTCACTCTGGAATGAGATCCCAGTCCCGCATAGGCAGAGCCCCCCACTGACCCCCTTCAGGAGACATCTTGATGAGTGGATGGGTGATCATATGTTTACCCCTGGGATCTCTTCTGGGTCCCTGCTAGACAGAGGTACAATAAACTAAACGTAAAAGGGCTATCTTGTGTGACCTACTATTCACAGGCACAGTCTACTAATCTAACAGGGCTGTGAAAGCCAAACACACTCTGGCTAGGCTTATAAATGCCCTAGGGCAGATAGCCTAGTATCAACCTATGAACCTATGATAATGTTCGGGATGCACATAGTTTATTGATGATACTGATTGCAGGTTTTTTATCTTCTTTGCTTTCCCACTTTCTATGAACAACCTAAGTATCTGCAGAACATATTTTATTATGACAGGGTTCCAATATATTATATATGTGTCTGCTGTCATATAACTGTGTGCACAAGGTGGATTGGTGAATAGTGAGAGGTTCCTGGGTTAACACATGCAACTGCCGGATATGTGTGGCCCACTGCTGTACTCAGACATGGCCTAAGTGTGTGAGCATGCCCAGTGTGACCTTTCAGTATGTTGCTGTCTGAAGTCCACTACATTTGTTGATGTGTGTGAACATGACCAATATTAACATTTATACTATATGTGTGTTGAAAATCAGGTTCTATTCTTACTGCAGGGCTCACCTTTGTGTCATAACTCGACAGGGATTATGCTGTGCCTGCAGGGTTTCCATGAGATACTTTGCATAGACTTATCAACATTTCTTCATACAGGCTGACTAGTGAAATACTGCCATGGTTTAGTGGTTCAGTACTATGACTATAGTGCACAGTATCCTGGGTTTGAGGCCTGTCACTGTTTTATATTTTCATACTGAGCAGACCAGACTGCTTAAGGGCCAGTAGAGCAAATATGAGCATGTTGGCTTTTGTTCAGCTATGCCCAACTTAGACCAAGCTTGTCCAACATTGCTCAATGTTAACCAACATTGCTCAACGTTGCCCAGTATTGCTCAACATTGACGACAGTTGTGCTAGTTAGTGTGTGCAATTTTGTATACATATACTAAATGGTGGTAAAAGCTGCTTAGCACTGCTTTATATTGCTTAACACGTGGCAATCATGCCTCAGGTGGTGTTGCAGGGCTGCCTTTGTCGGATGCACATACTACACTCCCTATACATGTTTGAAAACAGGTAGTGTCAAGTTAGGCATCCCTTTTACTATATATGCGAGTCAGAGAGAGGTATCATTTCCAGGGTTCCTACTGAGCCAGTGTATGTGCTATGCGTTGCCTCTTTGCCAAGGCCAAAGCATACTGGGCACGCCTCCTTCTGCCTACTGGGGCAGGCTCAGGTTGTTCCTCCTCCAAGTCACGCTCTGCCTGTAATGGCCTTGGCAATGGTGGGGGGCTGTTTGGCCCAGGCCTACGCTGCTCCTGCTGCAGCTGTTTATACAGGATCATATTATGTAGCATAGCACATACCATGACAATTTGGGTACATGTAGTTGGTGAGTACTGCAAGGCTCCACCAGATGTGTCCAGGCACCGGAACTGGAACTTGAGCAGCCCAAACACACGCTCGATTACATTTCATGTTTGTGTGTGTGCCTCATTATGGCATTCCTGCTCAGGTGTGTGTGCGTTTCTGATGGGTGTCATCAGCCACTGCTCCACTGCATAGCCAGCATCCCCCACTAGGTGACCATGAGGGATGTCCCCATTGGCAAATGTCTGGTACAGCTGTGTCAGATGCCAGATATGGGAATCATGGTAGCTTCCAAGGCAGCCAGCACACACATTCAGTATTATGTCCTGGGCATCACACACAACCTGGCAGTTGATGGAGGGGAAGCCCTTGTGGTTGAAGTAGACCCTACCCCGCTCACCGGCTAGTGCTTTGATGCATATGTGCATGTAGTCTATTGCACCCACTACCTCAGGGTATTCCGCTATTTGCTGGAAGAGATGCATATTGCTGGCCAATACCTCACGGGAATTGGGGAAATATACATGATCACCGACATGTGCTGACATGGCATCCAGGAACTGGTGCAGTACCCTGGATGCTGATGCCTGTGATATCCCCATCATATCACCAGTTGGTCTCTGGAAGGTACCTGTTGCTAATATTCTTAGGCCAACACATACCTTGGTTTCCACTGGGATGAGTTCCCCTCTGTTGATTCTGTGTGTGAGGCTTGCCCTGCACAGCTCAACAATTTGCTGCAAGAGGTCTCTGTCCACTCTATATCGCTCCACTATCTCCAGCTCATGTAGACCCTGATAGGGTACCCTGGGCCTGTACACTCTTCTCCGTCTCCTCACTGTGGGTTGTCCAGCAGCATTCGCATTGTCACCACCCTCAGCATGTTGCATATGTCGCCTTATAACAGCAATGGCAGCCCCTAACATTTCTTTGTCTCAGTAAAGCTTTTTCAGTTTTCACTTCTATTAGCTTACTGCAGTGTTGCAGTGTCTCTGAGAGAAACATAGTGGAATGCTGTTTGCAGAGTTTTAAGTGCTGGGCTGGGCTGTGCTGGGCTAGTGTACTGCCTGTGTAATTGACTGGTTCTGATTGTTTTCACCTGCTAGCTCTGCTAGTACTCCCTGGTTAACTTCCTACTATTTGTTGTGCTTCCTTTTCCCTTTCTGTTTCCTCAGGGGGCAGTGCCATGTACACAAGCGCAAACACGCGCACATCAGCTCACACACACGTACACATGCTTACATGGACTAAAACTTGCTTATTCTTGCTAAAACGCGCGCACACAGGTGCACACCCGCACACACAGTCTTCCTCGGATATACAGGCGCGCACCCACGTGCAAACACGTTGCAAGCACTTCAACAAGAAACTTTAGTGTTATCCACGGCATACACCTTCAATTTCTTGCCTTTAGCTAGGGTACCTGTTGACACACCTCTTCCAGTGATGAGTAACTGACAGCAAAGACATGCCACTCTGCTCCAATGAGCTTCACTTTTTTCATACATACTCCCCTCATGATATCACCTATCTTCTAGTCTGATACTCCCCTTATCCTACTCCTGCACTCCACTGACTGTGCTCATTTGCTATTTAAACTTGGGATTTACTATCCTTACCCTCATTTGCATAGGATTGCCTACTAATGCTTGGTTACATCTCTTAGACTGAGCTTCCCCCCTTAGCAACCTCTACTCGGTAGCCATGTTGTCTTCAGCCTGCCATTCCCTTGCATTGTACATTTGGAATTACAATAAAATCCATATTTGTGGATTTTAATTATTGGTTTTCTGGTTTTTAGAGCGCAGCACATTTGCGTGGCCCTGCGCTACGCTTAAACATCGGAGATCGGGATAAAAAAAAATTATTTTATTTTTATTTTGCATCGGTGAACATTGCCAATGGCCATATTTTTGGCCATTGGCATGCTTCGTCAACTGGATGCATCCTTGTTTTGGGGCTGTCATGGCTCTGTTTTGCTATTTGCAGAATGGTACTCAGTTGTCAACGGAGTACATTTCTGCAAATAACACTACTCTTACTTGGACAGGTTTGGGTTTCCTGGATTGCAAATTTACCTCATTTGCATAGCTTTCACCTGCAATTGAGATAATTTGCATATCCTAGCCCTGTCCGTGTAAGAGTCGTTTTAGGAGCTCTCTTGCATGCCCCTACCGGCTGTTCCTGGATCGCTCGGCGGACATGTTGGCTGCATGGAGTCTTACTCTACTCTTAGGCTCCGTGCAAGCCTTCGTGAATCCGGCCCTAAGTTTAGTGATAAGCAGAAATGCAATAATGCCATTGATCAATAAAGTGCAATCAGTGACTGAGGTAAGTGTCAGTTACAGACAACTTTACAATACTATCTCAGGTAATGGTAACACTGAGCAGCAGTACCAAAGCAACAAAGTGCAACAGTGAAATGCTATTTAAACTTAATAGCACTATAATGAACAAAGCAAAAGTGAAGAACAGTACAATACCAATGGCATACAGTAGTGGAATGTTACTGAAACTCAATAACAAAACAACAGTGTAAATGTACTAATTCCGATAATGTGTGCACAAGCTGTGCAGTCAGTAAGTTAATAAGCTAAAAAGAGACTGATGTCATTGTATGATATAAGGTGATTGTAAAAATCAATCATAGTAATACAACTAGGTTGAAACAAAGAAGGCACTGACATTTAAATAATATATAATAAGGACAAAAAGGTCGCCTTATCTCTCATAGACTAGTTTGCTTTGATATAACTCAGCTTTCATGAAAAAAGAGAAAGGTCATAACTTTATTAAAAATTCTATCTTCGTTCTTCATTACTGCACTACCCATATAAAAGCATTATTCAAGACCATCTGTTGTACCTTCCAAGAGTGCAAAGCCAGTTTTGAACTTACATGAGCAACCAATGCCAAAAATAGCCACAGGGCCTTCTTCAGCTACATTAGAAAACTCAGAATGATATCCAGTCCTGGTCAGAACATACCTAATAGCATATAGCACCCTGACGCAGAAGCCATAATTAATATCCTCACTGACAGATTTATCTCAAACTTCTTGTCTTACACATTTAAGATTGCCTCCCAGTTTTTTTTCCTTTACTCTTCTGCCTGTAATATCACTAGATAGTGAGTCACACTAGCACTCTACAAAATTAGAAATACTAGTTGTGTGTGTCCTGATAATACCCCAGTAAATTGAAGGAGATGTCTGAATTTGGCAGCCATCCACTCTCCAGAGTGAATGATCTTATTGAGTGACTAAGCAAAGCTAGATTTTCACTACATTAGATATAACCAAGTGGTATTTAGACCAGGAAATATAAACACAAATATGGTTGGATTATCCAGTCCGATGACTCATACTAAGCAGTTTAGAACTGAGATTCCATAACAGAATAAGGGTCATGCTGGTATACTGGATACTAAAACATTCTTAAAGATATTTTTTTTTTGTTAAAATTATTTTTAATTATTATTAAATTATTTTATTGTTGCTTTGCAATGAAAATCTTGAGTAATGTTGAGCTGCTATATATACCTCAAACAATAGAAACTGCATGCAGCAGCAGAGACCAGCAGAAATTGTGACTAATTTGGCAAAACATGTGAAATGCAATTAAACGGGAAGGCTTAGAACAACATGGCAGAGACATTTGAATATTTATGGAGAGGGAGTTTTCTGGCCTAAAAAGAGATTCTTGGTGGCTACCAGCCAGTACGTGAACTAATCAAGACATTTGCTTGCCGGTGAAGAAGGATTAGTATGGCCAAAGATGTAACTCCAGGAAGATACCAACTGGAAGGTTTACTGGAAGAGGGCATATGAAGCAAGAAGTCATATGTGGAGCTGTTTTGCGATAACCTGAAGTTTGTTGCTATTGCTTCAAACATTTGGTGGATGCAAAACCAGAATGTAAAACTTTACTTTTGTTTTACAAACAGCAATGATTAGTAACAAGTGACAAATTTAAATCAAATAACTTTACCTTCAACGTCTATGTAAGTAGATAACATCTGACTTGAACCATTGCCCTCAATGTGAGTGTGTGTGTGTGTGTGTATGTGTGTGTGTGTGTGTGTGTGTGTGTGTGTGTGTGTGTGTGTGTGTGTGTGTGTGTGTGTGTCCGCAGGTGTGTGTGTATATGTGCAAGTGTGTGTGTGTGTGTGTGTGTGTGTGTGTGTGTGTGTGTGTGTGTGTGTGTGTGTGTAGGTGCACAGTGAGCACGTGCTTCTATGTGTATGTGTGTCTGTGTTTTGCACATTACACTTGTATTTTTTGGCTTATATAATTTTGTCATCACACCAAACTGTAATACTCTTTCATTCCAGTCTTATTGCTGGCAAGTGCACTTCATTATATTGGTTAATTTCCTCAACTAAGAAGAGAATGGAAGAGGGACTTTTTTATGAGTGAAATGTCTCCCTTTGATTTATCAAGAAAGAGCTTCCAGAAACTGTCGTTCAGAAGAGCATCAACCTTCAGGATAAGAATAAGACTACCAATAAACATTTTTTCAGTTGCCAAGAACAGATACACTAAATAACATCTGTGCTGGCTTTTACAAAAAAACAATCCACCATTAAAGAAATTTAGTAAGGCTGACAAAATTAATACATACCTTTTTGCCTTTGAGATACGTTAGCCAGAATAATTTAGCTAAGGTTAAATGGGACGAGATTTTGTCATCTCAATTAACAGAGAATGAAAGAAAAGCTTAACCAGAAATGGGAGGTGCAGATTTGTACATCGATAAAAAACAGGAAAAGAAATGCTTGCTGGAGCTGGTATGTCTCCTTAAATGCAAACTATAATTTTTCATACCTGGACATTTAGCACAAATAAAATATTTGTAACTCAATTGTCTGATTTAAGATGTGTTTAAACAAATGGCTAGATTCAGAAATAAACAGCAAAAGCAAAAAAAAAAAAAAAATTGATCTGGTGACAAATTCAAAAGGTCAGGCCCATGTAATTTACATAAATGGGCTTTTCATGGTGACCCTCAGAGTACTAAATAGTTCATTGTGTTAATTAAAAGATTTATAGCTAATGAAGCTTGCTCAGGACTACTATGCAAACTGAGCCTGAATCTTGAAAACTGTAGATGCATGCAAGCACCCAGAAAATAGTAGCATGTAAAATAATAGTTTTAAATGTGGGAAGAAGGGACATATTGCTAAAATGGTTTAACGAGCAATGCAGTATTTAACAAAATGTAATTTTTACAGAGACTGCTAACAATGAAAATGCAAATGTTTTGCCTTTCAAAATGGGATTTCTAAGCTGTATGTTGAATATGAGATTGGAATTACGGAATGCAGCAAAATATTTGATAGAACAGTAGACTTAGCCTATGATATTTTTGTGTCTTTACTAAGTTAGCTAAGTGCACAGCATTAGCAGATATGAAGAGATTAAAAGAGAACCACACCCACAGACCCAAAATATATGTATATTTTATTGTGGCTTTGTGTTTCCTACATTTTAACACCACCCTGTCACTATTTATAGGTTTTTAAATATTTTATATGAAATTTCTGACTCTGACCACAGGGGGTCTAGCATCTTGAAGTGATTGTTTAGTTTGCCTGTAGGTATCAGACAATGCAGTGCTTGTCTGTAAAAAATTACATTACGCAGGCCTCTTTCTTCCTAAAGCTCCTGTCACTACATTGCTTTTACATGCATACACTGCTGTTTTTCAGTCAGTTTTAAGTAACACTTTATGCCATTCAATGACTACTTAAAACACAAACAGTGCAAATGTCACAGAACAAACTTCCAAAATGCTTTTTACTGCTGCTTTCTTTTAGAATGGCTAAATTGCAGTCTTTTGTGAAGCCTGAATTGTTCTACTTCAACTCATATCCCATCTACCTCTCTTCAAGCCTAACTTTCCTAGCTGTCAAATTGCTAAGGGTAATTTGAGATGTTACCTGCTATGACTGATAGCTCACAACAGGAGACTTAGCTCATGTGTTGTTTCCTTGTTCTAGCCCTTACTTTCTGTGTGGGTAGCGGAAGGACCAGGGAGCTGTGACATCACAGCACGGGTGGGTTTTTAGAATGGTCCTGGTGATGTCAATTTGGGGAGGGAATTGGCCAGAAAACTACCTGTATTCATTTCCTTTGAGGACATCAATGAATTGGAAACTGCAGCAAGGTTTTCCAGGATGGAATAAAAGTTTTTTGAAAGTGAAACTACCACAGTATGGTAAAGTACTGTTCTAGTGGAGACAAACAGCCGATTTAAAATATTTTAAATGTTGTATTGTTGTTTATTCATAGCAGGGACTGTAAATAGGGAGAAAAAGGACAGAGAAGTATTTATTATTATTATTATTATTATTATTATTATAGCAGTTTGTTAACCAGGAAAGTCCATTGGGCCTAAAAGAGCCCATTTTCAATGGAGGCCCGGGGAGCTCCAGCAGAAAACTCCAAACAGAGAAATATTATTTATAATAATTCAGAAGTAGAATAACTCATGTACAGCATTTTAAGATATTTACAATAAGAACTAGATAATGTTCAAGTTGTACAATTCATATGCAAGAAGTACATCATATATGGAGACAATAGAAACATACACATGCAATGGCTAAGTCTGAGTGTAAAAAGTGTTAGGAGAGGTGTAAGGTTTCAGGAAGGGTGAGAGCAGGAGTATTCCCAGAGAGAAGAGAGATGAGATTGGAGTAATGTTTTAAAGGAAGGGATATTCTGGGTAGTTCTAATGTGTGGGGGAAGTGAGTTCCATAATCTAGCCAGGGAGAAGGACAGTAGGAGTTGCCCTGGGGAATGTAAAGACTTGTGAAGTTCAAGGAAATTTTGATTTGTGGATCTTAGTGTTCTATGAGGTTGCCGGATTTTTAAGGTACAGGAGAGAGAAGGACAGTTAGAGGGTTTAAAGATGAGCTTATGTACTGTTGTTAGTTGAATGAGAGTTAGGTAGTTTGAGAGTTCTAACCAGTTTAGGGCATAGAGGGAGTTACAGTGATGAGCGGAGGAATTAGATCCTGTGGCAATTTTGGGAATTTTATTGTAGCATGCAGATAACTTTAATTTCAGGGTTGATTGGAGATTAGTAAGTAGTGGGGCTCCATAAAGAAGAAAGGGGATAAGGTAGGTGGTGGATAGTAGTTGTTTGGATGAAAGAGAAAGGTAGTGTCTGTGACGATAAAGCATTCCAAGCTTTTGGTGAGTTTTTTTTTAATATTAGTTTGCAGGTGGATGTCAAATTTTAGTTGGTTATCAATAAGGATGTCCAGAAGTTTTGCATGGAGAACTATTTCAATTGAGATCTTGTTTTGGCTGAGTATAGAGAATGAACTTTTGTCCATAACAGTGTGCCTAGACGGGGAGAAAATCATTATTTTGGACTTGGATGCATTAAGGGCTAAGTGGTTGACTAGCATTCAGGATTCAGTACAAGAGAAGGCCTCTTGAGTTATGTTCATTAGTGTGGGGAGAGTTTTGGCACAACAGATGATGGTGGAGTCATCTGTGTAATGGATGAGTTTAGTATTTGGGATGTATTGATGGAAGTCGTTAGTAAAAATGTTGGGGCCTTGAGGAACCCCTGTTGGAGTATGTAGGAAAGAAGAAGTACAGTTGTTCTACTTGACGACTTGTTCCCTAGCTGATAGGTAGCTGGTGAACAAGTTGATGGAAGAAGAGGGAAGGTTGAGATGGGAGAGCTTGGAAAGGAGGAGCTTATGGGAGACAGTATTAAAGGCCTTAGATGAGTTGAGGAGGAGGGTAGAAACTATGATTACCAGCATCCCGGGCAGAGTTGATGACTTTGAGGAAGGAAAGGAGGGCAGTGGTGGTGCTATGTCCTGGTCTAAACCCATGTTGTGTTGGAGTCAATAGTTGGTTGTCAAGCAGGTAAGGTAAAAGTTGCAGGTGGAAACGTTTTTCCAGAATCTTAAAGATAGGGGACAGGATAGCTATTGGGTGAAAGTTGGAGTTTGAAAAGTTGCTACCTCCTTTGTGGAGGGGGATGATGAAGGCTTTTTTCCAGATGAGTGGTACGTAGGGCTCTTGGATGGAGCGATTAATTCGGATGGAGATGGGAAGAGCTATGCCATCAGCAGCTAATTTGAGTAAGTTGGATGGGTTGTTATCTGGGGATTAGAACAAGGTTTTAGTGTTAGTAGGAGTTTTTTTATAGTATGGGTAGGAATGCATTTGAGAGCGAAAGGAGTGGGCTAAGAGTTATTGGATGTTGAAGTTGTAGTTTTGGATATGTTGGAGGAGATGTCATTAGGGAAAGAAGAGGTCAGTTTAGCGATAGTATCAAAGAAAAAGGAGTTGAATTGGGTAGCTAGGACAAGGTCAGGAGAGTCTGGGTCAGGGCAGGGGTTCATTTTCTTGCCTGGACAAAGAATAGATGAGATGCTACTCCAGAATTTTTTTGGGTTGGTTTTATGGTTGTTTTGAAGTTTAAAATAGTAGGATTTATGGTCAATAGCTACTTGTTTTTTTACTTGATTTCGTAGTTGCTTGTATTCAGTAAGGAAGTTGGGAGTTTTGAATTTTTGATAGTATTTCCAAGTTTTGTCTTGGAGATGCATAAGGATTTTTGTTTCTTTAGTTAGCCAGGGGACTGTTTTGGATCTGATTCTTTCAGTTCTGCAGGGGGCAAAGCGGTTAAACAAATCAGAGAAAACTGTATTAAAGTGTGAGACTGTGGCGTCCAAGGAAAGGGAATTTAGAGGGTTCCAGTTATGTGTTTTAAGGCAGTGGAGAAGGTTTGAGGATTGAAGTTTCTTAAGGTGTGGGTTGTGAAATATTTGTGCTGTAGGCGCAGGGAAGAAGGGGAACGGTATGCAAAGGCAGGGAGATGGTCGCTAATAGTATCAGGAAGAGTGCCACTTTCAGAAATTCTGTTAGGGTGGGAGACTAGTATCCAGTCAGTTATGCTAGCTGTGGAATTATCCTTATTTGGTCTAGTTGGATTAGCTGTGTGAATTGATATAGGTTAATACTTTCCGTGGGGGTTGATGAGTGAATGGATAACCAGTTAATATTCACATCACCTATAATTATTGTTTCATTTCTTATGTTTGTGGTAAACCAGGAGAGAATATATTCCAGAACTGGGATATTATTACCTGGTGGTATGTACAGGGTTGTAATCCACAAACCTTTATTGTTGTTAATTTTTAGAAGGGCCAAGGTTAGCTCAGCAGTGGCAAATTGGGGTATGGATTTAGTATAGGGTGTTACTGTTAAAGAGGAGGAGAAAAGTAGGGCTACTCCACCAACTTTCTTCTGGGATCTGTCATTTCTTATGAGTTTATAGTTGGGAGGTGTTATTTCAGTATTGTTTATATGTGGCTTTAGCCAGGTTTCTGAGATAGAGAGAATGTCAGGTTTGTTATGGAGTGTGTAGGCATGAAAATCAGGTATTTTATTACAAAGGCTTCTGGCATTAATTGTAGCAAAGAGTAGGGATTTGAAGGGTGGAGGAGTGAAATATTTATGTTTGGTTTAGAGGATGAGGTTTGAGATGGACCTGGGTTAGGGTGTACATCACCACAGAGGAGTAGGAGGGAGAGTAGTTTAGAGTAAAGTAAAGAAAGGTATTTGTGTTCTAAGGGGTTATAGGTTGGGTTTTTAGATGGAGTTTAGCTTGAAGGGTATAGGAAGTGGTCTACTGGGAGAGAGGAAGAGTTTCCTTTTAAAGAGGAGGGATTCATTATGATTGTAGAGATGAGGAGAGATTAGGGCTATGGATGGATTTTTTTATGTATATTGATGTAGTGTGTAGGGGAGGAGAATAATAGAATGTGTATGTATTTAAGAATAGAATCCTGTTGTTGTCCTTTAAGTAAATTGCTAGATTCAGGGACCATGGTCAAAATTATTAAGAAACCTTATGTCTTCAAGCACAAAACCAATGGCAAGAGAATTATAGAAATAATGTGTTAACGGAGATAGGAAATAGTATTCGTACATATTTTGGAATTCAGACATGGCTGGGTAAATCATTCCATCTTATATTTTTAACACCTAATGTAACACATGATGTTATAATAGGTCAAGAGATCTCACAGTTCAGGGCACTGATGAATTTGTGGGGGAAGGACCACAGTAATATATTTTGTGTTCTGAATCTACATCAAGCAAAACAAGAAAGATGCAGCAGCAGCAGTTAAGAACATATAGTTGTGAGTGCACTTCTAGTGGAAATGAGGGAAGTCAACAGTGCCTGACATACTATCAACAATACACACTCCTAATACAGATAAATGGGTAAGTGTAGAAAATTCTAAAGTAATTAAAATCTGGTTTGGCTAGAAGTTAATGAAGTAACTGTGCGTTGACAGAAATATAAACAGATGCTAAGTTAGTAAAATAAGTCACTTCAGATGCTGAATGGAAGAGTCCTCTGTGTATGACTGAAAAGCATGGCACAAGATTAAAGTTAGTAAATTAATGAAAAATTCCTATGTGAAGGAGTGAAGGGAAAAGGCATATATTGGTGAACTTGCTGAAAAAAAAAAGAAATGAAAAGAATCTTTTGTTTTCCTCCAAAAGGTGAAAACAGAGGTCTGCCAAAAATAGGACTCTCATAAGCATGTACTTAAAAAAAAGAGAAATGACTATGGTAAGAATTAAGGAACTGCCTAAACCAAAACCAAAAGAAGGTCACTTCCACAATTTGCCTCTGGTAGATGAGAGGAGATAGACTTAACATCTTTATTCTTAGCTAAAGAAGCTATACTTCCAAGTTCACCTCAGTATACTGTTAACAGTTTCCCTGAATTGGCAGATTTGCAAATAGTCAATGGAAATAAAAAAAAAAGTGCAATGGGATGATCACACAATAAACAGGGCCAGAGAAAGCATAGTCAGGGGAGGGGGGGGGTGATCAGGGCTGACACGTTGCATCATCATATTTTTATTTGGAAAATGACTTACTCTATGGTGGAAACAAAAATAGGAAATAAATACTAGAACAAATATTAGTAATTAAATGTTGTAGAACACTTGTGATAAAATTAGCTCTTAGTCTTACTTTGGAAATATGCTTTGAAATGACTAAAAACTAAATCTAGAATTTCAGCTAGGTTTTATTGGTCTGGTGTAATGAGAGACATTAAGAACTTTTGACATGGCCAGAATGTCAATACATCATCAGGTCCTAGGCTAAGAAGTCCACTGACATCTATGGCTATCAATGAGATACAGTCAGACAAATATCAAACAATTTTCTAGGTGCATTTGCAAAGTTACATAATAGCTGACAATGTGTTATCATCATTATTGATTAGATATTATGTTTGAAGCAGTACTGCTACAAAGAGTCAATGCAAAGTCAATACCTAAAGATGTAATATTACTTTTGAACCAGGATAGGGATATTCAAATTGATTCTCACAGACTAAAGAACTTTATATTTTTTCCAGGGTATTGTACAAGTTCTATCAGTGCTTGATTATTGAGGTCGCGGTGGTGCAGCGGTAAGAGTTGTCACCTCACAGCAAGAGGTTACCTGATTTGATTCTCAGCTGGAGTGCCTTCTGTGTGGAGTCTGCATGTCCTCCCCGTGGTTGAGTGACATTTAAAAGACATGCAGGCAGGTGTGTGTGTGAACAGGTGTGCCTTCTTTGAAGGTTGGGTGTCAGGCTGGCACCTTGGCACTGTAAAAATCTGCTGCCAATCATAAGTGGACTGGGGTTCTGCTGTGGCAACCCCTAATTGGGAAAATCCAAAAGACATTTTTTTTAAAGTGAAGAACTTCAGAGTAACACTAAAACTGACGGATAAGTGGAGTACTTCATTAATGCTACATAATGGGCCATGATGGATGAAGGAGGATCAGTTGCATCTCGTCCTCAAAAACTATGAGTTAGTCGCACCAAAAACTTAATAATACATTTCAAATGAGCTACCCTTGTTCCTGGCAATTTATCTGGAAATTAAAGCATAAAGGCAGCAGGTGCTATAGTATACTACTTTATAATCCTTATCAACAGATACTTAATTGAATATTATACACCCACTATTTGGAAACAACCTCGTCTAAAACACTATATAAATGAGAACCCAAATTGAAATCTCTAATTTTAGACCGATAGTCATTTTATTTCCTTAATCAAAGGTTTTAGAAAAGTGTGTCAAAAGACACATAACTGTAAATAACCTTATGTACGATATCTCAAGGCTGCTTATGTCCTGGCTACAGCACAAAACAGCTCTTTGTATGTTCCTGGATACAGTAAATACTGAAAGGAAGCATGAGAACTTAGTCTTTTTACTACTGTATACATATCAAAAGCTTTTGATGCTGTCTGACATCAACTTCTGCTTAATACGCCACTTTTGATGTCAGTCACAATATCCTACTCTGATTCCAGATCTCAGACTGTACATTGTCAAATGACCTACTTGTCATCTTCAAAACACTTGTGAATGGTGTCCACTAAGATTCCATCCAAGATCCAGTTCTATTGAGCATTTCATAAATGGCATGCACAAAAGTTTGCCAAATTGCACTTTAATACAGTGTAGTGATGATTCCACTTATATGTGCAATTAAATCTATAAGCATGCTTCCAGATGCTATGCAAGCAGCACTGCACCACATTGAAAATATCTGTAAGATTCACCCCTACTATTAAACCCTCTCAAAAGCAAAGCTAATTCTATTTAACCCATCATCTTAAAAACAAAAATCAGTAGGCATTCCAAATTGCTTTAGCTACAACAATATAAAAGATCAGGTTCCACAATTGAAATTACCTGGAGTTATGATAAACCAGCAACTAACATCAGACCAAAATGTTGACTATACAATGCCTAAAACATATACAAAATATGAATATTATATATATTTATTTATTTATTTTACATTTGTTGACCAGGAGTGACCGGCTGAGCTATTGCCCTTTTTCAGTGGAGACCTGGGGAAAAAAGCTCCAAAGATACACAATGCAATAAAAATAGCAATACAGATCCATTTCAATAAATATAGCAATAGAGAATTTTGATAGTTAAAATACATAAGCTACATATATGTATATTGTTGACAGGTAAATAATACTATAAACAAAAAGGTGCATGTTAAAAAAGTAGAATACGTTGTATGTTTTGGTTTAAAAAGAGAGTTGAGTAAATATAAGGTTTTGTATGCAGAGTAGCTGAAACTTAAAAGGTTACATAAGCATTTCAGGGATCAGAGTATACAAGAAACTTTAGAGGTTGCATAGGAAGCATAGGATGAAGTAGTTAATGGTAAGTTTTAGCAAGTTAGTTTGACTATACTATAAAGGCAGGTAATAGGGAGGGTGAGTACAATAGCAGGATCACTGTTTTTTAAAGTGGTCTTTGGTTGCTAGCTTAAATTTTTTGGGGTGAGTCAGAGTCCTTATTTCTAGTGGAAGTTTGTTTCATGCAATACAGGGATGTCAGCTATAGCTATATAACCTGCACTCTGTGGTGGATTTGGGTTTATGGATTTTTAGTAGGTCTTGGGTTGAGCTTCAGAAACGTCTAGTAGGGGAGTAGTGAGAGATGAGAGAAGATAGACTTGGCAGAAATCAGGCTGATATAGGATGGAGTGTATGATTTGGAGTTGAGATTGTAGGAACAGGTGAGGTAGTTTGGGCCAGTTCAGGTATTTTAGGGAGAGACAGTGGTGATATTTATGTTTGTTGAGCTGTAAATCTAGCTATTTTGTGGTAGGTTGATTCTAATTTGGTAAGTTGGGAGGAGTTCAGATTTGTAAGTATTTGGGAACAATAGGTTAAGCATGGTAGAAGGTAGGCATGGGTAAGAGAAATCCTAGCTTCAATATTAGGAATTTGTTGTTCCTGTACAGTAGTCCTATCTTTTGATGTTTTTTTAATACAATTGTTAATGTGAAGATCAAATTTTAGTTGGTCATCAATGGTAACGCCAAGGAGTTTTGTGCTAGTTTTGACTTCTATAGGAATATTGCTTAGGGACCTTATGGAGATGGAAAGTTTAATGTAGTTTGCAGATTTAGGTAGAAAGAGTAGTAATTTTGTTTTCTTAGGGTTGATGAGCGGATTACTAGTGAGCCATGTCTCTACTGAGTTGAGAGATGTCTGGGTGTTTGTTAGAAGTTCTAAGGGGCAATTAGTAATAGTTATGACTGTAGAGTTTTCTGCGTATTGGACAATGTCAGATTGAGGAAAAGAGGAGGGGAGTGAGTTGGTGAAGATATTAAAGAGTAGAGGTAGGTCCAAGCATGGAACTTTGGGAAACACCAGCTGTTACTGACAGAGGGGTAGATAGTGTTGAGTCCCATCGTACTGACTGCAGCCTATCAGAGAGATAGCTATAGAACCATGCAACTGTATCAGGGGAAAGGTTTAGGTCTACAAGTTTACTAAGTAGCAGAGTATGTGAGACAGTATCAAAAGCCTTAGAAAGGTAAAGGAATAGACAGTATATGAGTTTGTGATCATCTTTAGCAAGGGCTAAGGTGCTTAAACATGATAGTAGAGCTGTGGTTGTAGTATGCTTGGGACGGAAACATGCTGTGCTGGAGTGAGAAGTTTTTCTTGTAAGAGATAATGCATAACTTGTTTGTGTATAGATTTCTGAAGGATTTTGGACAGAGTGGAAAGGATAGAGGTCTGAAATGAGATATTTCTGTGGAGGTACCTCCTTTATGAATAGGAAGAGTGTAAAACTGTTCCCAGATAGAAGGAACATCAGACTCAGAGATGAAGTGATTGATTAGTATAGATACAGGCATAGCAAGAGAGTGTGAAGCAATCTGGAGAAAGTAAGAAGGAATATTGTCTGCTGATACAGAGCATGGTTTGAGCTTTGAGAGTAGAGTTCTGATATAGTCAGTGGAGACAGTTTTGAGAGAGAAAGGGTTTACTGAGATAATGCTTGAGGGGCATATAGGGAGGTTTGAAGTGTTGTTATTTGAGAGGTTGGGGTTAAAAAGTGTTGAAGGTATTGACAGTTTCTTCGGGTGACTTGTCAGCACATGGGTTTGGTGAAGTTGGATTACCTGGATGTAGTATTTGGTTTATAGCATTCCAGATTTTTTTTGGATCAGATTTTAATGCTTTGGGGGGATTATAATAAAAGTCTTTTTTGTCTTTGTTGATAAGTTTTTTTGTCTAATTTCTAAGTTCTTTATACTTTAGGAGGTCAGCTGGAAGTTTGGTTTGTACCCATCTTTTCCATGCCTTACCTCTGGATTTCATAAGGGTATGGGTGGTTTTCGTTACCCAGAGTGAAATGTTTGCCTTTAATCAAACTTTTCTCGGTGGGGATAGAAAATTTAAAATATTCAGGAAAGTTGAGTTGAAGGCATTTACTGCTTCACTGAGTGGGAACTGAGTAAGGAAATTTCAGTTAATTCTAGAGAGGAGAGTTTTAAAAGAGTCTGGGTTAAAGGTTGAAAGTTTGTGGCAGGTGATAAGCCGGTGTGGTTTGGGGAGGTAGGTGATGTATCATAGCACTTTTATAGGTGAATGGTCACTCAGGGCATCAGGTAGAGTTTCAGGGCTATGGTATTTGCTAGAGTTAGAAACAAGTATCCAGTCTATCAAGGAGCTTGAATCATGAGAGTTATTAGTATGGGTAGGTTTGGAGATTAGTTGTGTAAATCCATGGAGGTTTATCTGTTGTAGAGGGTTTGGATTATTAAGGTTATGCCAATTAATGTTTATGTCCCCAAGAAGGATAGTTTCATTAGGGAAATTTAGGGAGAGATATGACAGTATATTTTCCATTAAGGGGATGTTCTCCCCTGGTGGAATGTATATGGCTACTACTGTGATGGTAGTAAAGTCATTGAGTTTGAGATTTGCTATTAGTATTTCAGCAGGTGCAAAGGAGGGAACTGGTTCTTTAGGAAGGGAGAGCGTGAGGTAGTTAGAATAAACTAAAGCAATACCTCCACCTTTTTTCTTTAAGTGATCTTGGCGAAGTATATTATAACCTGGAGGAAGAATGTCTTTATCTTGGTGGATCCAAACCATTCATAACAGAATCTACATAAGTAAAATGAAATGAAGCTCTTCTGCAAAAAAGTTCTCTAAGATTTGTCCATACACCAACCTTTTAAAAAACACAATTCCATAAACTGGAATAATGTTGTAATAAAGTGGTCAACTTCACAGTAAAAAAAAAAATCTCCTAATAGAATCCATCATTGTAATCAATCTGAACTGACTTGACATAGAAAACAGCCTACTTTTCATTCAGCTTATTCATGACATCATTCACAAACCTAATAAATGTCCTGCACTATTGTAATTGTCAAGAACAATATTCTGACCAGACTGCCTATATTTCAGCAAAAAACATTTACTAGCTCTCTTCAAGTCCCATGGTCAAGTTGAAGAGTTTCTATACTCAGTATCCATAAGTAAAGCACAGAGCACTAATCCACAATAAGATCGGAATCCAACTAAAAAACCCTAAAGTCACACTTAAAAAATAAAGCACTAAGACTTCCATCCTCCTCTTTGAGTAAAGTTACATTACTGTCCCAAACAAATCATGACAGCAAACGCCTTTACAAGCAGTAGGTCCTCTTCATCTGTATAACTCTGTATAACCTTTTCTCCATTCTTCATACATTAATCTCACTTCACCTACAAGCCCTATAGCCACTTTCCTCTTGCACACACATTTCTTTTATTTATCTGAAACCCTCACTTTATTTCTCTACTATTATATTTGATTTTCATTTATTTAAATATATTTTGATCTGTTGAGTTTGGTCTAAAATGTTATTCCTAATGTTTCCATCTGTATTGCTTGAGCCTTCATCCCCAGGACACCCTAGGACGCCCCAGGACACCACTAAAAATGGGCTTAAATTCAAACATTCAGTTGGAGAATTCTAATCAATAAAGACAATTTAAGTAAGTAATTAGTATATAAATAAACAAGAAAGAAAGAAAGATAGAAAGAAAGAAAGGTATGCACCCTCCTCTAAAAACTCATTTTAAAAAGTTCAAAACTAACAGTACTCAAAAGTTATTGTAAATATGATAGGAAGGGTATAAGCCAATATGCATATTATCTGATGTAGTACTTCATTTGAATTTCGGTTCAGGGAGATTCTTCATGGGCTTTCTTATTTCCCTCTGTTGTCTATTACTTGATATATTCCCTTAGGAGAGGAAATTGTTTCTATACCTAACTCTGGATGCACTCATTAGTAAACCTTGGTCATTACTGAAAAATTGTGGGGGAACAGCTCACTTTCTTGATAAAAAATGCATGAATGAATGAATGAATGGTTAAAAAGTGTGTGCATCCAAGTCCCCTGGACTTCCCATTGTCTCATATCCCTGTTCACTCACATACTTCAAATTCATCAAACTGCTACCACCTTGAAAACTCATCTAGTAGCAGAAAAAGAAAGCAAAGAAAAAACAACAACTTAATTAAAAAAAAAGAGTAATCCAGTAGTGTAGAGAAAAATGTACATTTTGTAGTCTGACCTAATGTTGTTGTCCCAAACACCTTCCTACCATGTGCACATCCCTCAAAATGATGCACATGGGAATTGACACAGTTTTCAACTACTGTTCCTTATAACTATAAAATGCTTAATTTAGAAGTATATTCATAGCACACCTATGTGTAGCTCTTAACAGTAAATATTAAGTTAGACAATTCTAAATATCATGCTCTCTTTCACTAATAAGATTTCTATGAGACAATCAAAGAACATACTGATTTGAGCAAAGAATGTGTTTAACTATACCAAAAAGGCTTCGGCAAAGACTAGAAACAACAATCCATTTAAATATGTCACAAAGTACTTATAAAAATAACAAACAAATAGAATAAAACAGTGATATGGATTATGACGCACATTAAACTTTTTTGTAATACAAATAAAAAAATAGACAAAAGAAAATAACTGTAATTAAAGTACATTTCCTGGATTGGAAAATAAAAATAGCCAAAATGGAGAAAAGTGGCCTCTTGATGAAACACACAAATATTGAATGAGACAAACAATGTATGAAGGGACAATAAGTGAATAACATGGGCCACAGATATCAGTTCCTACAGCAACAAGATATGGCCACTCTAACTTGGAGTTAAATTACCCCCTCCCCTACACACAACAGAAAATCCATCCCTTACCTTATCCTTACTATAACTCTAACCCTCAAACACTCAGACTCACTCCCACTTCTAACACCATCCACTTACCTATGTATAAAAAATTAACTGTCAGCATTCTAAACTGTCAATAAAATGACCCCTGGGCATTCTGGTACAGCAGTTCCCACTGCTGACATTATTAACTGCAACCACTAAATCTGTATCTATAACTATATATATATATATATATATATATATATATATAGATAGAGAGAGAGAGAGAGAGAGATAATGAATTAAAGGTATTACCCACAGCCATCACACCAATACAGTGTGTGTATAAACAATGTGTGCTTATGTTTTTCAGAAAGAATTATAACAAATCAATAAAACTATAAGCATTTTTCAGGTGAAAAAAATTATTAAAAATGCTTCTGCAGGAGAGGTTGATACCAGCAAAATTCTTCAAGTTTGAAACAGCCTTAGTGCCTGGTATAGAAAGTACTTATTCAAATGTTCTGTTCCAGAGTCTTCAAAAATAATAACTAATATATTAAAACAGATTTGATATACCCACTTCACTATGTTCTATATTAAACGTTTGCAGGGAAATATTTCAGACAGGAATTACTGCTGATACAACATTCCAGTTAAGGAGAGGGTATCTTTGTAAATGAGCTAATCGTGTTCAGCAGGGTTTCAGTATCACAAGCTGCTTGCCCACATTTGAATATAATGAATTGTTTCCACAGCTCTGATAAGAATTTGTAATTAAACCGTATTTTATGTAACAGACAAAAACTGGCCAGAGGGATGATCTGTGTAAGGATACTTAAACATTCCATATTCCTCACTGTCCCACGTTGTAAGGGTATGTCACACATGCAATGTTAAAAATGTTTTTTTAACTTTTATCCATGGTAAATAATATGGAATCATGTGTTCCACATTTTGCCTATTTGTTCCACATTATGGAAGGAATTGTTTCACATAAGGAGATAAAATATGTGTTTATATACGTATGTATATATATATATATATATATATATATATATATATATATATATATAATGTGTGTATATATATATATTTATATACAATAGATACAGGCACTCCAGCTGAGAATCGAACGGGAGAACCTCTTGCCGTGAGGCGACAATGCTAACCTCTGCACCACCACGGCTTCTTTTTATTATTTATAGATACAGATGTATAAACAGTGTAAAAAATGACTGATTATAACTCAATAGCCAATGATTCTTTTTGTTAGAAGTACAGTTTTCAATCACAATGATGACTTACCCAAGTAATTACCCCTTTGTCGACGTGCATGAGTCATCATCTGGCAGTGGGTGGAGGCAATCACTCCCTGTTTAAGGGAAGTGATTTTGTTCTAGCCTGTAAAATCCATCAGCAGGCATGTCATAAGGTTGGTATCAAACTTTAGGTTTTAGGCATGGCATTTTGGATAACCAGTAGTATACATTGTCACCAGATTTGTCTAGATAAGTTAGCAGATTACCTTGAGCAAAGGGCAGCAGACACCCTTGTTAAAAGATTTTCTATAGGCTTTCCAATTCACTCTACAGCCCTGATAGATTCCAAGTTAGTTAACAATTTGTCATCCATCAAAAGGCGCAAGCACATTGCTGCCAGGTTAACAGAGAAAGAGCAATGAGCTGGCAGCATAATTTGCCCCTTTTCATCCCCTCCATGGTTGTTAATTAAAATTTCCCCTATAAGCCTGGTTTCCAAGAAACAGGAGGGCGAGTTCAGATTGATTCATCATTTACTTCATCCAGTAGGGGGTTCAGTCAATGATTTTATTGACAACAAACTGACCAAGGTACACTACTCTCCTTTGGATAGGGCGGAGGAACTCATCATGGGCTATACGGACCCCTGGCTCTGTAAGATGGAAATGCAATCTGTTTTCTGTCTTCTCCCTGTGAGACAAGAGGATTGGCCTTATTTAGGTTTTAAGTTCAATGGGAAGATATTTTTCGACACTGCAATGCCATTGGGGTGTTCTGTGGCTTGTTCAACATTTAAAATATTTAGCACAGGCTTACATTGGTGTTGGCAAAAACAGGCACCCTGCCAGTCTGCAGTACACTACCTAGATGATTTTTGATAGTGGTGGAGGGTCAGGATAGTGCTTTGGAAGGGATGTCCATTTTCAAGCATCTTTGCAATGATTTCCAGGTACCCTTGGCAGACAACAAGTCAGAGGGGCCAAGTTAAGTACTGACTATCCTGGTAGACACTACTGATAACTTCTTCAAGCTTCCTCAACTCAAACTGCAAGAAGTCCGGCAGTTAATTTGGAGATTTTTGTATTCCAGCAAAGTATGGGCAGGAGACATCATGCAGTTACATGGCTTGTTGAATATTGCCTGTAGGGTGGTTTATCCAGGCAGAACTTTCCTATGGTCTGTGTCTGACTTGTTGAAAAATAATAGGCCCAAGCACCACCTGGTCAGGTTGACAAGATGGATAAAGAAGACTTTTAGTTATGGTTTACATTCTTGAGCCAGGAATTCCCTTGGACCACAGCCACTGACCTTAAGCTTTTTACTGATATGGCTGGGGGGGTCCAATACGGGGGGGGGGGATTTTATGGGTAGTGGTTTGCTGAAATGTGGCTGGAAAGCTGGTCCATGGAGAGGAGGAGGAGGAACATCACATTTCTAGATATTTTTCCCATCTGGGTGGCAGTGTTAGTATGGAAGGACAGATTACATAACAAGAGGATCATTTTTCACTCATAAAATATTGCAGTGATTTGCACTCTCAAAACACATTTGTCCAGGACCGGGTTTGTCCACTCAGTCATTAGGCTTTTAGTTTTGTTGAGTTTACAGATTAATTTGTCATTTTCATGTGTTCATGTCCCTGGTCATCTTAATCCTGTAGCTGACAGTCTTTCCCAGTTTCAGTTTGCCAGGTTTTATCTCTTGGCCAAGCAATCAGATCCAAAGGGAGTCCTTGTTTCTCTGAGAGTCTGGCTAATTAGAGAAGACTAGCTTTACCAGTTTCAGCAAATTCTTGGGCCAACAGCACTAGAAAGCTTACTCGTCATCTCTCCAGGTTTTTAAGACACTCTGCACCCTCTGATCCCTGGCCAAGGAATGCCCAGTTGTTGCTACAATTTTTTTGGCTAGGTCTATAGCAGAGGATTTACCTAAAACTCTCAGAGTACACCTGACAGCTATAGTATGGTTGGAGCATTTTTTGGGCCTTCGGGCACTATGGGGACATTGGGTTATGTGGAGGGCACTTAAGAGCCTAGAGAACATATTGGGACTTTCCATGATCCCAGAAAACGTATTGGGAGACAACTGCTTCCCCTTGTTATTCAAGGTCTTTACAGGATGATTGTTGAATTTCACTTGTTTGTCTGTATAGCCACTTTATTCATCTCTTTGTATGTAGGTGCTTTCTGGGCCAATGAACTTCTCCTTTACCTTTACCAGGAGGATCTTGTCATCAGCATTGACTCTGTCATTATTTGGTTGAAAAAACCCAGGCCTGATCAAGTTGGTGAAGGTCAGCAGATGTGCCTGGACAAGACCATTAGTCTAGTCACTTGCCCATGCACTGGGTTAATTTGCAATTCAATATTACCCCCTTAGAGAAAAGGTCAGGCTTGGTTTTCATGCTGGCCTCTGGCAGGACTTTTAACTTATCAGAGATGAATGCATTTCTCAGGCAGGCCTTGGAAAGGAAAGGAATTCACGTATAAGAATAGCCCTACCATTCCTTTTGGATAAGTTGAACCTCAGACTTAAACATAGAAGGGCAGTCTGTGCAGCTCATTCAAAGAATGGAAAGATGGGTCTCTGATGCCATTTTGGCATGCATCAGACATTCATTTTTGCTTTTGTTGCAGGAAAGGAAGTGATTTGGCTCTTGGGCCATTCTTTTATTCAGATTGCATCCTTCTGAGCCTTGGCCTGCCTGGCTGATCATGCAAGTTCTATTGATAGCAACCAGTGGACAGTTCATTCTTTCAGTTTCCTAGGTCTTAGTTGGTTTCAATTTTGGGAAATATGGCATAAGATTACAATGGAAGAATCTAAGTCACCTCAGGGAAATGATCTGGGTCAAGCCCCTAAGAAATTATTGTTACTAGAATCTTATCTGATATAGAACACTTGCATCAGCTATATCTGAAAGTACCTTTCTTTTGGTCCACCATCATCCCTAGACTGTATTGGAAGGGTGACAGAAGGCCTACTGCCATTGAGCGAGCAAGGCATTTTATTAACCACAGAGTTAAGCAGGTTGCTAGCCAAATTGGTTGTCAGGTGATTGAGCACAGTAATATTGACAGACTGGAGCCTGATTTCTATGATTTGGACAATGTTCATTTAAATAACATGGGTTTTGATTTGTTTGATTTGAATATGGTTGTTGCTATTCAAAAAATGTCACAGTTTAACTTGTTTTCTTTCATAATCCAGAATTTATTTGCAAGGCTGTTGATTTGGCAGGGGAGATGGCATGGCATGGCATGCCAGTTTGGAGGTGGCCTTACAGCTTCACCCCTGTGATGTTCCACCCTGTTCTTGTTCAGCAGCCTTGGCTCTCCTCAAGTTGGACCCAGATTTGACAGGTGGTCATGTCAAGGTATATGTGGCTTGTAAGCATAGCCGGCCTTAGGCATAGGCCAACTAGGTGGCAGCCTAGGGCGTCACTCTAGCAGGGGCGTTTTTCCAGTATTTGTTTAATGCAGGTAGACCAGGATGGGGGCACCAGGTGACGTTATGGGTGCCGCCGTGGAGCCCTTTTGCCTCAGGTCCAAGGTAGCAGGAATACGCACCCAGTTTTCTTTAAGGTGGCAGTTGGAACAGGCAGGTGTACTCCAACTGACTTGAGGTGATGGTCTGATGGTATTTGTCGATCTCTTGCATATGAATTATTTATGGCATCACTAATGATTGTCCTTGTCTTTTATATAATAAAAGGTCACAAAGTCAATTTGGCATGTATTATGACTCAGCTCAGTGGAGAATGATGACTTACCATGGCAACAGCCCACTGTCCACAAGCAAGACTCATCATCATTGTACGGGTGCAGGCAATCACTCCTTATTTAAAGGAAGTGCTGCTGTTTTTGCCTGCAGAATCTGTCAGCAAGCACATTGTCCTTCCCTCCCAACCCTTCATGCAGGGTCAGGCTGCGAATTTATGACTTCACCCCCTTGTGTTCCCTCATGTTCTTGTTCAGTGGCCTTGGTTCTCCTCAAGTTGTACCCAGACTTGACCGGTGGTCACGACAAGAGGTATGCGGCTTGTAAGTATGAGTTAAATGGGTTTCACACCAAATCCAATGTAGCAGAAATATGCACTCACTTTTCACTGAGGTGGCAGCTGGAACAGGCAGGTTTCTGGTAACTGTCTTGAGGTGATGGGTTGATGGTATTTCTTGATATGTTGCATATGAATTACTTATGGCATCACTATTGGTTGTTCTTATTTGTTAAGTAATAAAAGTTTGCAAAGTCAGTCTGGTGTGTTTTATGACTCGGCTCAGTTGACAACAGCTTTGTCTATTTTCATCAAACTTATTTTGATGCCATGATATAAGAATGCTTCTAAAAGTATAAAAGAGTATGTAACTTTTTTCAAACTATTAAATAAGACTATGCCATTCTTTAAAGCTATTTGCATTGACTATTATATTTGATAACTATTTTCTAAGCTTGTGCCTTTTTCCAGTCATATAGGAATCCTTAGAATGAAGTTGCATTTGGCAGTTTCAGAGTACTGTATTGCCTTACTGTGCTGTTTAGAGTTTTAGTGACATAGTCCCCTTCCTGCTGAGCATAGGTGCTAACTGTGCCTCCACAGCAAAGCAATTTTATTATCATGTTAACTGCTTGGAGGATTCCTGGTCATTTCCAGCTCATTACTTAACTAATATCAAGATAACTGAATCTCCAGCTTCCTAGTCAAATAATGATACCTATCAACTACTTCATAATTTGTTGTAAACAAGGATGAGATAACCTTAAGTTCAAAATAAAGGGGTCACCAGTGTCCCTGGACTCTTGATGTTATCATAATATTTTTACTTGCCTCTTCTCAGATTTGTTAGTAGTTGGGCATTGATGTTTACACACATTCATCTAGTTCGGGCAAGTTCTTTCAGTGCTCACATTTCCTGTTTTCAGCCTATCAGTGACATAAGTTAAGTCATTCAAAATGAGTTAATGGCTGCCAATTTGCTGTGGTTAATAGTCAACCTGTAAAAAAACCTTCTTAAATTTGTTGAAATTAACTGCAATATTCTGAGATTAATACAAGAAGGCATGTGACTTTGTTGCACACATTATATGAAATAATTTAGCAGCTTAAACCAGAAATGTTTAGACTGAAGGGATAAACCTAAACAAATAATAATAACAATAATAATAATAATAAATCATTCTCAAACTAAAATTTCTTGAATATATACCATACTTCATGTATTGAGCATATTTTCTTCAACAAAACATCTTACTGATAAAGCAGAATAATGCAATGATTAGCTATGGTCAAAAATAAGTTGAAAACCAGATTCAGTAGTACATAACTTAAAAAAACACAAGTACGCATATTATACAACTGCAAAAATGTTGCTGGCGTCTTAAGTTGGTGATAATGCTCAATGATATTTGTAAGATGATAGAAAAAAAGTCTACACTCCAGGTCCCACACATTTTTTATCACAACAATTTCTCATTGCTCATTAATACCATGAGTGGATATTTCTTTATCTAAATCTATATCTATAGCTACATCTAACTCTATAGCTATAGCTACATATATATATATATATATATATATATATATATATATATATATATATATATATAGAGAGAGAGAGAGAGATAGATATAGATATAGATATACATTCATTTGATCAGCTGGTGGATGGTCGATCGAAATACAGTTGAAAGCAGTGAGGCAAAACCTCAAAAATGTGAATGCAATTGTTGTGAATTGCAAAACATCCCCCTTTTTGACCAATGGTAGCACTTGTTTAGGTGGCAGAACGGTCGGAAATGTCGCATTCGGTGTTTGGTATGACATTCCAACCGTTCATCAATGAGAAATTCAATAATAACACTCAGTGTTATACCCGATCGAGCAATGTTAGCTCGATCAAACAAATGTATTCCATATATATTATATATGGTTCCCACAGAATAACAAAATATTGAACCCAAATGGCTGAAAACTTGTTAAATGCTCATTTGTTTGAGATCAGATTTTACAGAAAGCACATTAGTTGCATATTGTGAAGTAATAGATAACTAGTAATACTGAGAAATGCTTAAAGATTTTTATCCGGCTGATTATTAATATAGAAATTGGAGTTAACTGTAGATGATCACTCTTAATGCAAAACCAGGGATTCACTTGTCTGTTGGTTTTCCTATTTTCTCCAGAACTTGTGTAATCATACAGAAAACACAAGGACACTGGAAAACAGACATGATGTAATACCTTTTATTTGATCAAAATAGGTTTTACACTTGCTCAAGCTTTCAAGCTGGCATGGATCCTTCATCAGGAGTTGTTATAATGCATAAATATCCACTTGTGCTCTTAAAGGGAATTACATCATTATTTTCCATTTGGCTAAAAAAAAAGAAAACTTGAAAAATTCAGGTGTGGAAAAAACAGCTTAGACTACATCTAAGGGAGAGAATAAGCTTGGATTATATCTAAGAGATAGACACTGTGTGTGTGTGTGTGTGTGTGTGTGTGTGTGTGTGTGTGTGTGTGTGTGTGTGTGTGTGTGTGTGTGTGTGTGTGTGTGTGTGTGTGTGTGTGTGTGTGTGTGTGTGTGTGTGTGTGTGATAGAGAGACTGTTTGAGTCTGAAACTACAGAAGACTGAGTCATGCCCTGCTATTAAAACAAAGTTTGGCATGTTACATTAGAAGTATACTCACTGCAACAAAAGTTTCTACTTCAGTTTCAGTGTCTACAAATACATAAAATATGTTCTGCCTAACACACTTTCATTCCAGGTGTCCCGTCACTCATACTATCAACTTTTCTCAGCAGATATGTTACATAGGTTCATAGTTTCATAGGAAGGTACTAGGCTATCAGCCCTAGGGCCTATACAAGCCTAGCCATAACAATTCCCTGGCTATTTCTTCCCACACTATTTACTTCCCTGGACCCTTGTCTAGCAGGGCGACTGACGGGATCCCTGGGGTGAATTTCCTTTCCCCCATCCAGTCATCAAGGTACCAAAAAAAAGAATTAACCTGTTAAACAACTTGACTTTTACAAACCTACAGTTGGATGCAAATATAAGGTCAAGTTTTAAATTAAATAAATCCATGCCAGTGTCAGATGCTCACCATCTGAAGAAAACCAAGAATGGATCTATATCCATGAACTTCTAATTTTTCAGCACATTGAAGCTCAGGAAAGGGGCCATTTGGGCCACTCTGTGATTGATGAATTGTCTTGCTGTCTCAATAGCAAAAAGGAAGAAAGCTCAATTCTAAAACCATCTGGTAATGACTGAAGTCCAAACACGTATATACTCTGGGAGAGATATTTATTCGTCAACAGCTCATGAAAAAACTGTGCCAACAAATGCTTCTTCAGTATAAACTATATATAGAACAAACTATATGAACAAGTACCTTTTCATTCCTTATACTTCCTTACTGCTAATTCTCTTCCCTGACTTTCTCTGCAAATGTACCATAAACCTGTTTTTTCCTCACTTCATATTGCAATTCCTCTTTGTATTAGACTAACTTACCTTTAATTTATCTACAAATTGTCTAAATTTCTCTAAATGTTAAATGATTGTCATATAGCTTGATTCGGTTCTTAACCAATATTGCTATTTTTTTGTCTAATTTGTTCTATTTATTTAAACTGCAGATGTTTTTCTTCTATTTTGAAAGATTGTAAAATGATTGTTCTTAAAATGTTTTGTAATAATTTGGAGTGTTTCTCCCCGGGCCTCGGCTGAAAATAGGCTTCTACTCAGTTGCAATTTCCTGGTAATCAAATGTCAATAAATAATAAATAAATAAATTCAGTGTCAGTCCCAGGTCATTCCATTTTACATGCACTGGCACAAAATGCAGTTGACTTTTCAGGAATAAAGCTTCATGCTTCATGCTTCCTGTAGTGCTGCAGGTAGATGCTCCAAGATAAGTTTAGATTGCCCTTTCCATACAGCCTCAAAGATACTCACATCCATAGCTCTCAACCTTTCATCTACAAAATGTGGAACGATACCTCTCATAATGTAGAACAAATGGGCAAATGCAGAGCACTTACTGACAGCTTGCTAACAACTTCTCCCAGAAAGCTCATAGGATGGTTAAAATGTATCACATCATATTTGTTAATGGCCCTTTTGATGAATTAATATGAGTCAGTATTATTTACCATGGAGATCAGTCAAAAAACTTTCTAACACTTAACTTCCTAATACTTAATGTGCAACAAAACCTCTCAATGTAAAACAATGAGGAACATGGAGTTTTTAAGACTCAAAGCGAGGAATGTTCCCAATAATGACGTACACTTGAGAGATATGCTCAGACCCATGCCCAAGGTGCTGCAATTTGGCCTTACTGCTAACCTTGCAGCTGCATGGCCAAAAAAAATAAATAAATAATGATCTAAAAACACAGTCTGGATAATTCCTGCAGAAAAATAACAAAAATTAAGTTTAGCAATAGTATCATACATCTTTATCTCATATAACTCAAAAGGCTGAAGAAGACCAATGTCCAGCTCTTTTAATAACTTTCACTAACTGACCCTCCTTAGAAAGATCACATGCCCTACCAGTTCTGAAAGAATGGGCCAAGTAATCCTCAGCTGACAAACCCTTGCTAATGAGGGCCCCAAATAAACGTGGTCTAAACCCCCAGGATTGATGGCTTGACTACTGGGTAATCTAAAAACTAAATCCTCAGTAAATATTCTGGTCAACAACCTTTGGAGATAGGTTAAAAATTGTATTGGGCAAAGAAATTCAGTAAGACTGTGGGATACTGGATGATACTGGAATTAACTGGAAACAACTGAAATGAGACTGGAATTAATGTATGTACCTGTTAATTACCTCCACTTGGGCTGAATAGTTGCCAGTCTCTCCTTTATGGGTGAAGTCTACTTGTACTTTTCAGAACTAATGCTGCACATGCTGTAGTTCAGTTAAGAATGCTGTATTATGTACAGTGGAGGTAGATGTTAACAATATTCGAATACTGTTGCCAATGGCAGTGCTGATAAACAGTAAAAGTGCTGATAAATATATCCAAAATTTCTTCATGTATATCCAGTCTCCTGAACAATATAAACAGAAACAATCTCTTCCTCCTGAATTAGTATCATTAAGACTGGATTTTTGACCTGACTTCAGTACTCAGGCTTGAGTGTCTGTACTATATAGACTAGACTGTTTGCATATCAGTCCAAAAACTAATTTAATTGGTTCAACTGCCCATGTCTGAAGTATATCTTAAAACCCTTTAATGTTTTCCAAGCCTCTTTAGCCTTGGTTTTCAAGCCTTGTCTTGTATGTGCCTCACAGTGCCTAACTGTCTATTCTTTATCTAGCACTGGATTGCAAGTACACATAGTTTTCCCTTGAGAAAGGGACATTTTGTAGCTTTGCCTTGAGGACTGTTATTTATGGTCAATTCATGCTTAGCCAGCAAAATTATATTTTCTTTTCCACTGAACTGTCTTTCCATGAAACTGAACGAATACATGAAAACACATTTTGTGAAAAGTTGCATTCTATGTGTTATTCCACCTACTGCAGTTATTATTCCACATAATGTAATTATTAATGCAATGCATGAAAAGCTAATAAATCCATATATATGTAAAGAAAGTTGTGTCTAGCTTATTGGGCATCAAGGAATGAGGAGTTCTGATCATTACTAAACACAGAGCTTACAGGTTCTATTCAAATTACCAGGGGGTCTTGCTATTCATTTAAAAAGGGGAAGATGTAGAACTGTTTCTAGAGCAAAGTTTCTATCCCATTGGAATAGACTCCCACTGTTAATTAGACACTTTGAATGATTTTATCAATTTAAAAAAACATGAGGATAACTGGGTTGATACTAAGGTTTATACATTTGTATTGGTGTCTGGTTTTTGATTGGCATTTTGCCACAAAGCAGTTTTGTTTTTAAACTATTAAACTATTAAAACTATTGAAACCACATAGCAGGTGATTCATAAATGAGCTCATCTCATAGGTTCATAGGTTAATAGGAGATTACTAGACTAATGGTCCAGAGCCCTTACAAGCCTATCCATGTTATACCCGAGTTACCCTTACAATCTTAGCCAAGTTACGCCCGAGTTACCCTAACTTACTTTGGTTAAATGGGCATTAGTAGCAGAGTGATTCTAAGATCAGCACCAACTTCATCTGTCCAAGAGGGACATAGGTGTCACCACTGTGATGAATTTGTGGACTCCCAACCAATTGTCCAGGTTACACTTGAATATGGTCAGTAAGGAGCTCTGCTTTACATGAATTGGTAGTATATTCCAAAGGAGTGGCAATCTCTGAGAGACATATCTATCTCTTCAGCATGTTCTGTTGATGTCACAGCTAGGTTAGGATCCCTGGAGTGAATGACTCTTGTCCATTTGATTTGCATATGTGTAACATTTCCAGGGTCACAGACTGCCTGTAGGCTAGGCACAAGTCAACTCTCAGTAGCCTAGAAGATGCAGAGTACAGTGACAGGGCTTTCAGTCTATCCATGTAAAACATGGTTTGGAGGCCTTGAATATTATTTGTGATCAAACTCAGTGGTCTGTCCATCTGCTGCAGATGTCTGGTAAGGTACTAGCAAAAGGGGGCAATGTACTCTATTGATGGTCTAATGAGGGTCGTGTACAGTGGAGTTATAACATCCTTAGAACTGAATGCGATACCCCTACTTATGAGACCTGCAATGCAGAAGGCTTTCTTTACCACTGTGAAAACATGGTGATTAAAGTTAATATCTCTATCAACCTCAGTTCCCAAGTCTCACATCACTGGGTCCGAGCTGAAGGGGGTGCTGCCAATACTGTAATTAGCATGGTATTCCTCTTTGCCAAAGGGGACAGTAATGTATTTTTTGTGTTTAGTTTTTGTCCTTGGCTTTGGCACCAATCATTTGTCTGTGTTATCCCCTTCTGCAACAGGTTAACATCACTGGGGGAGTTAATTATCGCACCCAATTTGCAATCATCAGCAAACTTTGTAAGCCACAGGCCATCTGCTTTAACCTGGACTTCTGAAGAATAGATTCCAAACAGCAGGGGGCCCAGTTCAGATCCTTGTGGTATGCTACTCTTGACTGGTCTACTGGTAGAGGTGGAGTCCCCAGCTTTTACAGTGTGTGTTTTGTCTGTGACTCAGTTCGCTACCCATCTAGTGATGTAACGGTTAATCCCCAGCTGGGAGAGTTTCTCAATAATTCCTGAGTGGGTAATTGTGTCAAAAGCCTTGCCTAGGTCAAGCTAAGTGCTGTGCATTGTCTTGCCTTCATCCAGGACTTTGGTGACATTCTCAAGGAAGCCTACCAGTTTTAACAAGTGTAATCTACCCTTAATGTAGCACAACTTGGTTTGGTCAAGAGTTTGAAATTCACCTATGTACTTGTTGATAAGGTCCATGATGATTCTTTCCATGGACTTGCAAATGAGGCTGGTTAGGTTTTGGGTCTATTCATCCCAGCGTTGATTGATGGGCCCTCTTTGGGCAAGGGTATTACTGTTACTGTTCTCCACTCTGCTGGAACATAGGAGGTTCTCAGGTTGTGGTTTTAGAGATGGCCATGTGGATCCACTAGGTCTTGTTTTAGATTCCTAAGCAAGCAGACTGGGATGTTGTCTGGTCCCACTGAGGCCATGTTTTTGGCCTTGGAGAGCACAGATATTACTTACTCTGTAGAGATACTAGGTATGGGAACAGCTGATGGGGACATGGGGGTGATGTTTGTGCCAAATCTATCGGCAAGCAGGTTGCCAATTTCTTCAGGAACACTATGAGTGGTACCATCCACTGCTAGTTCGGCACCAACCTGGGCATTCCCTTTTAGATTTCTGATGCAGCTAAAGAATGCTTTATGGTTATCCTTAACTAAGGATGCTATTTTATCTTCAAAATTAGCTTTAGAGGATTGTAAAAGATATTAGACTTGTTTGTTCATGCTGTGGAGGGAATGTTTTCTCTGTTGAGTCAGTTCCCACTTGCTCTTAGGCATCATTTTTTTCCTCTTGTTATATAACCTATTTATACTTGAGGTTCACCAGGGTAGCTTGTTTTCACTGGTGGACCTCGTTTTGATTCGGTCAGGTACAGTTGAGTGTATACAGTTGTTTAGATGTTTATACAAGGCATTTCTGCACATCTCTGCGTAGGAGTCTTTGTTGACTGTGCTTGCAGTGGGTTTGAAACTTTTTATACTATCGTTCATTAGGCTGTAGTTAGCTTTGGAAAAATTGTCAGTTTTATTACTCCTGTGAAAATGTCAGGTCCAATAGTTACTTCAAATGAGGCTGAGTTATTGCCTACCTTACCACAGAGGGCACATTTTGTAGCTTTGCCTTGAGGACTGTTATTTCTGCTCATCCCATGCTTAGCCAGCAAAATTATATTTTGCTTTCTACTGAACTGTCTTTCCCTGAAGCTGAATGCATTCATGAAAACACATTTGGTGACAAGTTACATTCTATGTATTATTAATAAAAGTGGTTATATCAGCTTTAATGTGTGCACTGGTTTATTGGGTTAAGGATGGAGACAAACTGAGTAAGAGCCCTGTGTTATGCGGTCCCATAAACCTGAATATTTTAAGTGACAAGAAGTGAGTTATGTACACCTTATGCCTAACAACTAATTTAGAAACCCTCATTCTAACAGGGAACTTATCTAAAATCAAACTTCTAACCTTCACCAGTTTAGTCAGTCTTGGCCTTTGAACCCAAACAGCAACCATATCCTGAGCAAATCCTATTTCCTCCCAAATCAGAGACATTAGAAGCTCCCTAACCCTGGTTGCTCCCCTGTATAGATGGCAAAAGAGAGCAGTCCAAACCACTGTGTGTTAATCCTGAAGTACTGAGTCTGCGTCTTTTAAAAATGGAGCTCAAATATTTCCTTAGAAAAATTAGAGACCCAATGTCTTAGAAAATATCAGCAGGGCCACAAGATAGACAAGTAAGGTCTTAAGAGCCTAGTTAAGCATGATTCTGGGTTTATTTGTTGTCGCATAAAGATTTTTTAAGGCTTTTGACAGTATTCCGCATAATGTAATTATTGATGCAATGCATGAAAAGCTAATAAATCCATATATATGCAAAGAACATTGTGTCTAGCTTATTGGCCATCAAAGAATAAGGAGCTCTGACTATTACTAAACACTGAGCTTACAGATTCTATTCAAATTACCAAGGGACCTTGCTATTCATTTAAATGGGAAAAATGTAGAACTGTTTCTAGAGCAAAGTCTTTATTCCATTGGAATAAACTCCCTCTATTAATTAGACACTGAATCATTGTATCTATTTTAAAAACATCTGGATAACTGGGTTGATACTAAGGTTTTATACATTTATATTGGAGTCAGCTTTTTGACTGCCATTTTGCCACAAAGCAGATTTTTTTTCAAGCTATTGAAACTATTGAAACCATGAAGCAGGTTATTGGTGAAGGAGCTCATCTCACAGTTTCACAGGTTAATAGGAGATTACTGCACTAATGACCCTGACCCCTTACAAGCCCAGCCATGTTTTACCTGGGTTAACCTAAGTGACTTTGTATAACTGGGCATTATTAGCAGAGTGAGTCTAAGGTCTGCACTGACTGCATTTGTCCATGAGAAGTACATGGGTGCCACCCATGTGATGAATTTGTGGTTTCCCATCCAATTGTCCAGGTTACACTTGAGTATAGACAGTGAGGAGCTCTGCTTTACATGAATTGGGAGTCTATTCCAAAGGAGGGGTAATCTCTGGAAGACATATCTATCTCTCCACCATGGTCTGTTGATGTCAGAGCTAGGTTAAGATCCCTGGAATGAGTGACTCTTGTCCCATTTGATTTGCATATGCGCAGCATTTCCATTAGGGCAGGGTCACAGACTGCCCTGTAGGCTAGGCACAAGTCAGCTCTCGGTAGCCTACAAGATGCAAAGTAGTTATAGGGCTTACAGTCTATCCATGTAACACATGGTTTGGAGGCCTTGAATTTTCTTTGTAATCAAACTCAGTGGTCTCTCCAGCTGCAGCAGATGTCTAGTAAGGTACATGCAAAAGGGAGCAATGTACTCTATCGGTGGTCTAATGAGGGTCGGGTACAGTGGAATTATAACATTCTTAGACCTGGATGCAATTCCCTTACTTATGAGACATGCAGTGCTGAAGGTTTTCCTTACCACTGTGGAAACATGGTGATCAAAGTTAATATTTCTCTCAACCTGAGTTCCCAAATCTCACACCACTGGGTTTGATCTGAAGGGGGTGCTGCCAATACTGTAATTAGCATGGCATTCCTCTTTGCCAAAGGGGATAATAAAGTATTTTTTTTTTGTGTTTAGTTTTAGTCCATGGCTTTGGCACCAATCATGTGTCTGTGTTAGCCCTTTCTCCAATAGATTAACATTGTTTGGGGGACATAATTATTGCACCCAATTTGCAATCATCAGAAAACCTGGCAATCCATAGGCCATCTGCTTTAGCCTGGACTTCCAAGGAATAGATTCCAAGCTGCAATGGGCCCAGTTCAGTTCTTTGTGGTCCGCCACCCTTGACTGGTCTACTGGTAGAAGTGGAGTTCCCAGCTTTTACAGTGTGTGTTTTGTCTGTGACTCAGTTCACTGCCCATCTGGTGATGTAACAGTTAATCCCCAGCTGGGAGAGTTTCTCAATAATACCTGAGTGAGGAATTGTGTGAAAACCCTTGCTGAGTATCATGCATTGTCTTACCTTCATCCAGGACTTTGGTGACATTCTCAAAAAAGTCTACCAGTTTTACAAGCATGGTCTACCCTTAATGTAGCCCAAATTGGTTGTGTCAAGAGTTTGACATTCGCCTATGTCCTTGTTGATAAGGTCCATGATGATTCTTTCCATGGCCTTGCAAATGAGGCCACTTACGTTTATGGGTCTATTGTTCCCAGCATTGGTTGATGGGCCCCCTTTGTGCAAGGGGATTACTGTTGCTGTTCCTCACTCTTTTGGAACATAGGAGGATCTCAGGCTGTGGTTGTAGAGATGGCCATGTGGGTCCACTTGGTCATGTTTTAGATTCCTAAGTAAGTAGCCTGGGATGTTGTCAGGTCCCACTGAGGCCATATTTTGGGCATTGGAGAGCACAAATATTACTTACGCTCTAGAGATACTAAGGAGGGGAATGGCTGGTGGGGACATGGGGGTGAAGCTTGAGCCATATCTGCCTGCAAGCAGGTTGTCAACTTGAATGAGACTGATTTATGGCCTACATTACCAGGAAGGGCAACACACTGACCCCCCCCCCCGCCCCATGTTGGTGAGTACTAATTACAGGACATTTGAATGTCTTATGGGGGTTTGGAGTATCTGTTTCATGACATTTGTATTAAGTCCAGGAACCTCTGGCGATCATGTTTGTGCTTGTGAATGTCACCCAATCGATGGAAGGATAACTGAAATCTCCCATGACCAAGGTGGTTGGCTCTATAGTGAGTGACTCCAGTAGATCCACGTAGGTGGTATGTTTCACTTGGCTCACTGAGGGGGACCTATAGATAACAATGATGTGTTAGGGTATTTTGCTTATAGTTAGTTGGACATGAAGTAGCTCAAAACAGTCAAACTATTTATCTTGTCTCGAGGTGTACTTCACTTTAATGAAGATGGGTACACCTCTGCATTTGATTCTTTCACACTAGTTCTCATTTTGACGTCTGACTGTGTGGAAGGCATTGTAGCCCTGCATGGCTGGGGTGCTGTCCACAGCCCTGAACCATGTCTCAGTGACTGCACAGATGTCTACATCTTCTAGGGAGAGAAAAGCTTCCAGGGAGTGCAGTTTCCTGTTTATGCTCCTAGCATTAAGTAGCATAACCTTGAGTTTGTCTTGAGTGGATTTTGTTACATCAGAAATTTGATTTTATTTATTTTTTTTTTTTGACATCATTTAAAAAGTCACTTAGGAGGAGGCAAGAGCCCTTGCCAGTAACTGAAAGCCTAGCGAAGACAGGTGCAGAACATCTCTAGCAAGGCAACATGGTCTTTTGACCATGTCCTCCCAGGCTGACAGTTACTGGATCCCCCTGGACTGACATCAGAAGCTCAGCCAATGGCATCATCCTGGGTGAAGGTAGAATGCTGCTTAGGGCTAGGGTCATAACTGCCTGGGACACATAATCTGAGAATTCAGTCATGTCTCTCTTCATATACTCCAGAGAGATACATGTCAAGCCATTCACCCCAACATGGACTATGACAGAGTCATAACGGTACTTGTTATTGAGTGACTTGAGTGAGGGAGTGATTTGATGGTTCTTGGCACCTGACAGGCAGCTGACTGTGACCTTCTCTGGTAACCTATTTGATGTCCTGTTTGTTGCTGGCTGAAAGGATTGATTCTGATTTCATGGTATAATTACAACTCTCACATACTGTATTTGTTTGCTTTAGGAGTAAATGGTTGTCAGTATACATGAGGCAATTAGTATATTGCCTCAGGATGCCCATGTCAATCAGGCTGGCTGGAGACATGGTGGGAAACTGACAGTCCATTATAGCAGGTTAATACCATAACAACTATTAGGCAGTGGGCAAATTAGATCAGTTTTTGCTCTAGGATTATAAAGGGGGCTTATTCTATTGAAGGTTAGGGGTAAAAAACTGTGTTAATGCTGATCACTGCACAGCTGAGTTGTCTGCAGTGCAGCAGGGAAGTCTTGGAGGGTCTACTGACAAACTCCTAGGGAAAATGTTTGTTTCCAGGCATCTGCATCTGTATAGAGAACCGCTAACCCCCACTGTGTGGTGCACAATTATGTGCAAATGCGAGGTTTAAATATAGGTGAAATTAAGCACTTTTAAGCTAATCTACCAATAGGAAATTACAGATGACTCTTCCTCCAGAAATCCCCACCTCAGACTAGGTGGGATCCATACTCTTCTGCCGCAAGATTGAGGGGAGCCAGCACAGCCTTACTTAATGTAAGATGGCTGGATTAGTGCTCAAGTTTATCAATAGAGGCTAGATTCAGCAGGTCTCAATCTATTCTATGCTAGCTAGGTAACAACGTTTATATCACATTAACAAAAGATGAAACTAGCGAACGCTATTTCATTGAACCTAAAATATGTAAACCACATAATATCGAACATTCAGAACAGCAAATTTTTTCCTTGGGAAAAAATTTGCTATTCCAAAACACATACACACAACACAAGCACACCTAAAAAACATCAATACACACACATACACTTATAATCCTACAACTAACCCTACACTAAACTATACATACACTACTATCTATCCACTTACCTTAACCCTAACCCTAACCCTAAGGTCCGTCACTATCACACACTCACCTAACCCGCGCCCTAACCCTAACTCACTTAACCCACCCCTAAACCTAATTCAACTAACCCACACCCTAACCCTAACTCACCTAACCCGCACCCTAACCCTAACTCACCTAACCTGTGCCCTAATCCTAACAACCACACAATCGCACACTTACCTGAACCCGACCCGTAAATCTCCACCACAGCACTGAAAATAGCGAAACCACATAACCGGCCAACTGAATTCTTTCCCTAGGAAAGAATTCGGTGTTCTGTAGCTTCGCTGTTTTCAGCATTCAATCAAAACAGGTCGATATTAGAACATTCAAAGTTTTAAAACTTTGATGTTTTGATATAGACCCTAGTAACAGTACAATGCAAAACAAGTGCAGAAGAATGAAGCAGCCACAAACAGTAAAAACGACAGAAAATATTGAAAGATTTGATTAATTGCAGTTGAAAAATGCAGATACTATTGAAAATATACATATTTTCATGATTTTTACTGTGGATATTGTGGATTTAAGCAGAAACACTCTAGACCTCTGGCAAAGGACACCAAACATAGAGCAGCTTTGGCTAACTGAGCACAAACCTCCTCTCACTGGCAAGTAAGGCTGCACAAAACCTTCAAAAAACATTAAGGGCTGCACCATAATATTTCATGGTACTTTCTGCCCATTAATGAGAAAATGACCAGCATGTTCAATCAACCATAGTTGGGAGGAAATGATGATGGGGTCTCCTTGCATGTCTGGAGGCAGTCTGTGAAAAGATGTAATCTGCAATCAAGAGAGAATATCAGCCACAATACTGAGATTCCCTGGTATGTGCTTGCCAGTAAAAGAGAAGTCAATTTGTAAACCGTGCAAAACTAGTATCCTGATTACAGACTGTACCAATCTGGATTACATGTTGTTTCTTGAGTACCTGAACCACTGTCTAGTTATAAGAGTGAAAACCAACTCCCTAATTCATGAATAAATCCTGACAAATGTTAATAGACACCCAAATTGGCATGAGACTCTAAAAAGCTAATTGCTTTTTTGGGCTCGGCTGACCAAGAATCCGGCCATGTGGCAACAGACCAATGTAACACCACCAGTTGCAGCAGCTTCTCAACCTCAGGTCATCTACATCTGTACTTAAATGTAATGACCAGGAAGACGTCCATCTACCCTACCAAAATAGTACCCCATTGAAATTACTCAAAACCTGCTGCCAAATTCAAAGATCCTCTTTAAACATAGAACTCAACCACACCCTATGGTACTTCCTATGGCCACTTTTTAACAGACTGACCAATGACCTTGTAAAAACACTTTGTGGCTCCACCACCCAGCAAGCAAAATCAAGGAGACTTAACAACTCTATCAAATCTGGAATCTTCTTTTTTTTCACCCTTAAGAATTCCTCAATAGCTATCTTTAAATGCTGCAATTTATCCTTTTGTGACCTGACCAATGTAATGATGTGCTGACCCTCTCAAAACTGGCACATGATACCAAACAGCCCATGGACATGGTAATGCCAAAGAAAATTGACCCTCAAAATACATCTCCAGGACTAGTCATTACCATTAATGAGCAATAAACAGAAGGTAGCTTTGATGTCTAGCTTAGCCGACCAAAGATCAGACAACGTCTGGATGACATGATGCACACTGTACCTTAATGTCTTACTTCTTAACAAAATCGAACAGCTACCCTTCACCGATAGGCTACCCTACACAGTTAGGATAAAAGCCCTGTCCCTCTACTCAGTTTCATACAGACTCCTCAGAGGTGACCTCTGTCTGGCATACAAAGCAATCTCAGACCCTGCTTTGATGGGACTGCTGCATACCTGCAAGTCAATCTCCACTCAAGTAACCCACACACGTGACCTCAACCTAGTATTTGCCATCAATAGGACTCATTGGCAGGAAAGATTTGTGTCCCAGAGACTCCCCCATCTGTGGAATAGACTCCCTCTCCATGTCAATCAGAGTACCTCATTATCCCTTTTCAAGCACAACCTGGATAACTGGATGGGAAACAGAAAATATACCCCTGTGATTCCACCTGTGTCCCTGCTGGACAGGGGCTTTGGGTGCTGACTTGTCTAAACATGGACTAAACTCTTGGGTAGGCTTATAAGATCATCAGGGCCAATAGCCTAGTAACTTCCTATGATCCTATGAAATCATTAATGGATGACCCCACTGAGAAAGACAAATAGTAAATGATCCCATATTCATCCTCTTCTTTTGGGAACTAAACCCAAATGGAAAGACTCTGAATGAATAAAAAGGTTAGTGGGAGAATGGACCCAAACTCCTACCTACCTTAATCTCTTTGGAGTGCATCCCCCAAATTATGTCTCTTTCCCCTAACCAAATGTAAATAATGAGAAACTACAGATTTTTAAGGAAAATGCAGATGAAACAACTCTCAAAATTTCTTTCTTTGCCTGCCAATTTGGGTGTGATTGCAACAGCTTAGCTAGCACTCTGACTTTGACAGGAAAGTATCTGTTGCTACCTACTGTGAAAACTCGGAGAGAGTGTCCTCCCTGACAACCTCAGAACCCACTGCTAGGTTAATTGCTTACTCTAGGGTCATCATTGGCTGTTTGAAGCTGGTCTTGTTCACTAACATAGGCAACCCTTGACCTTCTTTGCACCAGCATATTATAAGAGAATGCAATTTCCCACAAAAAGAGCAGATGTGAGTAAAGTAAAAAGGTGGCTGCACCCTTATTGATCAGCCATCATGCCTTAAGCCTACATCAGTGATCTTATAATCCAAACTGTGCTGGGGATCTGGGTTTATCAATGATGACTCCTAGCCATGGGTATATATGCATTCTTCCCACTTTATAAGCCTTGTTTACTACTTTCAGTTTCCTAAGCCTCTGATTGTACCAGATATGCAATGCAATGTCTCTAAGGTGATATGCCTCTCTATCTATAAGGAAAGAAGTCAGTAGAGGTAAGGATTGCTGGGGTTCCTTGCCGAATTTCATGCTAGTGAAACTAATAAAGCCTACCTTCCAGTACTCCAAGTTATGTAACTCAGCATTTTCTGACTGCCTCCCACAAATTGCAGCAAATCCTGCCACTGAGGTTTTTTTCACTTCTGCCCTCCTCCTCAATGATCCACTTAATGTCTGCAGAGAGAGTTAAATCTAATAAATCTACATCTTCCTCTCTGATGATTTTGTCCTTGAATGTAGGACAGATCTGAGTTATAATAACTTCTCCAGGAAAGAAATACAAAGGCCCTTCTATATCTTATAGACCCTGGTTAAATGAACACCCACCAAGTAGTAGCATGGGTGCAGATGAGCTGACAGTAGTAGCTGTGGGAAAGGGGATTGTTTCCTAACTATTTCCCCAGCCTAAACTTACTTGCTGTGCTAAGCATAGTCCCTTCTAAATGTTCACTTCAAACATTCTAGACCCCCCCTTCTCCAGTAACTCCACAAAAATTCAGACTTATACTCCTCTGTTGATTGTCTTTGCACATTGTCCCAGTCAGGCCCATTAACTTATGCATCATTATCTTGTTGATAAGTGCCCAGTTGCTCCACATCAAACTGTCCTGAATGAGTTTTGGTGCTATTAATTCTTTTGCCCATTTACTGTTCCTTTGACATGCCCTAATAGCCGTGAGTCACTCTCCTTGACATCCCCCCTCCAGTGTTTTCCGCTTTTGCCTGTAGGAGAGTGTATAAACCACTGACTGCTGGAGTCCAGAAATCTCCTCAAAAACACCTTACCTGTAAATCAATGGATTCACATGTGGCTATTAAGTTATCCAAGGAAACCATATCTCCTAATAAATGTTAACAATATACAACTTCAATGAAAATAGCTGACCATAGCCTCTCCACCCATAAAATTTAAGCTTGTTGAGAAGACTGAATCTATCTCCAGTGTACCGTCTTATGAGGCTGTCTCATGGGTGCCGGAACTACAGAGCCAGGGGGAGGGGGAGCCCCCCCACTTTTACAGCTGCAAGACCTGTCGGAAAAAAATAATGAAGTGGAGTTTTCATGCTAATGTGGATTTGCATGAGGAAGTTAAACTAACTAAATTAGCTGTTCTTATTCTCTTATTGCTCTGTGTTACAGGAGTTATTCTGTCGCTGTTCTGTTGGTGCTGCCAGAGCCAGAGTCATGCCGGTAAGGAGAGTTTTGTTCTTTTATTTGCAGGACTCATGGTGCTCCCCTGTGTGTGTGTGTGTGTGTGTGTGTGTGTGTGTGTGTGTGTGTGTGTGTGTGTGTGTGTGTGTGTGTGTGTGTGTGTGTGTGTGTGTCTGTGTGTCTGTGTGTGTGTGTGTGTGTGCGTGTGTGCGTGTGTGTGTGTGTGTGTGTGTGTATGCGTGTGTGTGTGCGCGTGTGTGTATGTGTGTGTGTGTGTGTGTGTGTCTGTGTGTGTGGTATACCTGGTGGTTAGTGTTACTCAGGCTCAAACAAGAGCCTGAATTCTCTACCCATACCACCACTTGTGATTCAGGGAGTTGTGTCTATAGCCTTCAACTGTCCAGATTTTCACAGAATATTTGGCTCATACATTTGGTCTGTTCCTCTTAAAATTTGTGGTTTTCTGACAAATCAGTGAGAACTGAATTAACTAAATAATGATAGCGCTTTAAGTTTCAGTCTTCCTATCTTTCAGGAAACACATGGTAACACAAAATATTTAATCTTAGAAAGTTGCTAAAATAATACAAGCAATATTTAAAATGTGTCCCTGGTTTAGGGCCTTTGCCCCCCCCAATAAAATTTTGGTTTTTCCAGATTTCTTGTGCTGTCAAGTTGAGAGATTTAGTTGTGTCAAGTGGATTTGACAAGGAGCCGAGAGCTTCAGGGGAAGAGAAGTTTAGTGCTACATACACTAATTTGGTTGCATTGTTAGTAGCACAACAGGTAGTGTACTTGCTTGTGATGCAGAAGGCTGTGTGTTCTCCTCCCACATTATGCAGGTAGATTGTTAGCACTGTACTGTGTTGTACTTTAAAGAGAGTGGATGCTGCAGTCCTTTGAATGTCCTCCTTTGGAAAAGTTACCTAATAACTATGTTTCTGTTATCAGTTTGCCATCCATTGCAAAATTACTAGCTCATATTTTTTTAATGTAGCATAGGCAATTTATTCTTCAAGGGCAACAGGCACATTATTTGTAGATGAAACAATGAAATATAAAGTTGTTTGCTAGCAGCAACCTCTTCATTAGTTACAGATCCCTTTAATGTGAAATTATTTAGATGATTTACTTCTGCAGAGATTTTTGCATATTTACTGATATTGGTGAATTGTAATGACAGAAGTTTGAGTAGCCTTTTATGGTTGAAATTTTCTGAAATGGATAGTTTTGTTATTATTGGTTCATACATTTTGTTTCATTGCTTACTAGAAGACTGCTCAAAACTACAAATTAAAACACAGTCGAACAAGTGGTGCTGGATTATACAAGTAATATAATTTAATACAATCAGGTTAATATAATCAGGAAGGTGAATCAAAGAATGCATACATGTATGCTTGCTCACAGGATACAGGAGATCAGAATAGGGGAATAGACCAGTCACCAATGAAGTCCCCCAGGGTTCGGTGCTGAGACTTTTTCTGTTTGGCATATACATCTCAAAAGTAGAAGGAAATACCAAAGGGCTTTGGCCAACTAAGTCTGAGATGACTGCAAGCTAGGAGCAGTTAATGAATCCCCAAATGACTTAGCCATCATGCAGGAAGATTTGTCCTAAACAATAACGGGTGCCAGAATCATGAATTGAAACTAAACTCCAAGAAATACATTATCATATACTTTGGGTAGTCATCTACTCCAGGGAACTGCCAAATTGGCAATGCCCCCTGAGAACTGACCCAGTTGTTTGGCATTTGGGAACTTGTGTGTACAGTGACCTAACTTTTGACCAACATGTGCCCAAAGTCATAAGAAAGTTTTTCTATATTGCACAACTTATAAACAATTTGACTTTGATTAGTTCTAGAGATGTTATTGTCCCCCTTTACAAAGCTCTCCTAAGGTCAATCATTTTGTATAATGCCCACTTTGGCATGTATCTGCCCAGACTCATGCAACAATTGGAATACCCACAGAGATATCTTACTAAAAGGATACAAGTCCTAAACAACAGGTCTTGCATGGAGTACCTCAAAGATTTATTACTACAGTCAGTATGCTACAGAGTGCTTATTGGTGACATGTCTGGATACAAGGCATCCTCCGACCTAATACAGATGGACCTACTGAACATCAAGCAACAGCAAGTCAAAAGGCATCAGAAGTAATCAGTCCAGGTATCTAAAATAAATGTTGTGGAGAAATGAATATATATCACAGAGGCTACCACTGTTCCAGAACAGACTATCCTTTGAAGTAAAACAAAGCTCATCCCTGTCCATATTCAAATGCAACTTGGATCTAAGAATGGGTAATAGAAAAAGTACTCCACGATTGCCCCTCATGCCACTAATGGATAGAGGAATGCCTTACATGGCTCCCCTCAAATTATCTATAGTATGATCACATTTATTCTCACTAGGGCTAATATATAACTATCAGCCATGGGATAGGTACGACCAATCACGAAATGTTAATTCAAGCACCAAAAGGGAAATTGGCTAAGTTTAAAATGTCCTCCAAGTGAACCTATGTTGTGGTAGTAAATAGTTTTAAAAAATTAAACCAAATTCAGGTCATTGACCCCAAAAACAAAACTTGAAAAACACGGATACCGAAACCGTAACCAGTCACAATAAGTTTATTGCTCAAACAAGAACAACTAAGCACTTTCACCAAGGTAAAAAACTATAGGCATCCTCAGAGTTGTTCCTACAATTAATCTTTCCATTTTAAATACTGTTACAAAAATCCATCAACCAATGACAAGTTAGTATCTGACACCAACATTTAAAGACACACTAACATATCTTTCTAAAAAATGTAAAAAAAACAATTGATGTACATAATAATTAAAACCACCATATCCAGTTAATTTTTCAAAAAATACATTCTCATGTCCATTGTTTAACCCACCTTAAAAATAGAAATTAGTTACTACCTTTGAAGACACTTTGTTATGTTTGATTTTCAGAAATGGCTTTATTGAAATAAAATCATTTAGCCCTGGGGGGATTGTAGCATTAGTCCGTAATTGCCACATGACTCACAGGATTCCAATACTGATTCCCAGTCACCCCCACCCACCTTAAAAATAGAAATTAGTTACTACCTTTTAAGACACTTTGTTATGTTTGATTTTCAGAAATGGCTTTATTGAAATAAAATCATTTAACCCTGGGGGGATTGTAGCATTAGTCCGTAATTGTCACATGACTCACGGGATTCCAATACTGATTCCCAGTCACCCCCATGTGAATTTTCCACAACTCTATCAATGATAAAAAAATATAAATTTGTTTAAGTTAACACACCTGCCAGAATGGATGCAAAGGGCATTGTGGGGGTCTTTGTTCTTAATCGCCCTCACATGTTCACTAATCCTGTCCCTTAATCACCAGGAAGTCTTCCCTATATAAAAATCCAGACAAAAAAGACAAGTTGCCACATACACCACCCTCTTGGTATTCAATTCAAGTTATCCCATTTATGTAACGTTTTTGGAATACATGCAATATAGAAGAATTGTTGCCACAGCTTTTGTAATCTATAAAAAATCTAACATCTTTGCTTATGAAAGAGAAGGCGGCCACAAGTTACGAACAGGAACGTACACTTACTGACAGTCAGGCGGAACTGTTTACTCTACATTCTCCTGTTGTATGCAATCCTAACAATTTGTTGAGGGACAGTGTTACAGCAGCCAGAAAGAACGGAGGGTTAGAAAACGATTTCGACAGTTGGTTTCATGTTCCAGAAGTCGAGTGGGGACGAAGGTCTGAACGCAACATTAATTCAAACACACCGACTTGGAAGGACCAGGTGGTGTCTTTCGAAAAATAATGTTTCAAATTTCGATCTTTACAAATGGGCAATATGTTTCTTCATAAATCGATCGAATTGAAGCAAGTACCAAAAGGACTACGTATTTGGAAGATTCCCATGGGCATTGAAAGTTGGACTTCAGCCTACCGTGAGTTAACATCTCTTTTTGATCGAACTGGCTTAGAGATGTTGGACATTATCATTAGATATTAAAATTAAAGAACTGCAGCAAAAAAAATGATGAACTGAATAAATCTATTGTTGAGGATGCTTTGTTTGAACCATATAGAGTTAAGTATAACAAAGTTTTGTTTGATGTTGAGAAATTTGTTAAAAATAATATCGAAACCAAACAACGTAAACTGTCTTGTGATACCCATGATTATTTAAATAATTTGGCCTACCCTACTGGTCAGCCCATAGCAGGAAGGAGTAATAGAACAGGAGGTGAAGTTATAGGAGGGAATTTAAGGGAAGAAACTATACCTGGTGAATCAAATGATGGAGGTGAACAGCAAGGGACTGAGTTTTTTTTAGAAGAAACGCTCAGACGATCGGAATGCCTGAGGAATTAGGTGGGTCCCAAACAGCAGAACTGTCCAGGGGGTTGGAACCAAGGGGGGAGACAACAGCAGCAAATGAGGATCTGGAAGAACCAACAAATGAGGAAGTGGAATTAATAGTAGGTAATGTTGAGTTGGGTGAATTGTTTGAGGTTAACTTAGGTTTCAGTGATGACTTGGACATTAACCAAGATTTGGTATGCGAAGTAATCGAAAAAGATGGATTTACTATTTATAATTACACTGAGTTAAGTATAACTAATGAATATTTCAGCCTTTTAAAGAAAGGCATGTCTTTTGCTCCAAGTACCAAGTCTGATGTGGCAAGGATCCTCTTAAATTTGAGGTTATTCACGAGACAGCTTAACCTCAAAGTGTATTTTCAAGATGGGTGTGGGGGTCAGGGAGGACAAACTCTTACTCGTAAGAGTATGTTCATTCCCCCGGGTAATTCCGAAATATGTTTATTTGAAAAATATTGTGAAAAAGAAATTAGACATCTAGCGAAACAGAAAAATGCATTTTGTCCCAATTTGTCTAAAGAAGAGAATCAAATATTACATCTACTGGCAGGGGATAGGAGTTCAAGAATTATGACCCCCGATAAGGGGGAGGAGCTGTAATTATGAGATATATAGATTACAGCACCTAAATTGAAAACATTTTAAATGACGAAAGCACATACCAAAGGGTATCTAGAAACGAGGTGAACAGAGCTTATGTTTGGATTGACATTGTTTTGGAGCAGGAAGTATTTTAAGGAAGAATAGGGGTGAAAGACAAAGAATTTTTAACAGTCCCGCAACCAGTTTTGCTGAATATTTTTGGGATACCAAAAACTAATAAATCTGTTGTTAACCCCCCTTTTAGACCCATAGTGGCGGCTAGGGGGTCTAAGACTAAACCTAGCTGCCTGGATAGATAATAAGGTGGGTAAGTTAACTGAGGGGGTGCAGTACATTATGAGGGGATCTTGGCATTGTCTACAATGACTGTCCAAGTTTTGGAAAGTTGACATTTGTCCATTTAGTTTTTTGACAATTGATGTAATCAATTTGTTTTCAGTTATCCCACATAGTATTGGTATGGAAATGTTCAAAAACAGTATTTTAGATCTTTCTGATATGGATGAAGGAACAGTTGAGGTTGTGGTAGAATTCATGGATTTGGTATTAAAGAACAATTTTCTCATGTTTGAGGGAGAATTGTTTCATCAGGTTGCAGGAGTGGCGATGGGAGCTAAATGTGCTCCCATCTTTGCCAATCTTGTTTTACATAACTGGGAAAAAGAGTTTATATTTGGTTCACAGTACAGTGACCAAATTCTATCCTACAACAGGTTTCTGGACGATATACTTATATTGTGGAAGGTGGACAAGAAGGAAGCATATGATTTTGTTGATTACCTTAATGGTACAACAGAAGTTCACTTTTAAATGGGACAACAAAAGTATTAACTATTTGGACATTAAATTATCCTTGGAAGATGGAATTTTGGAAAGTGCAATTTATAGGAAAGAATCCTATTCTAACACCTTATTGCACTTTACTAGTAATCATCCAAAGTTTCAGAAATATAGCATGGTAAAAGGTCAGATGGTCAGAGTGTCGAGGTTGATGAGTGAAGAAGTGGTTTTCAGGAATGAAATGTACAATTTGATAGGGATGTTTTTGGATAGGGGTTACCCGGTTAAATATTTGACAAACGTAAAAAAAGAAGTGGTAAACAAAAGAAGAACAAGCTTTGCACCCATTTTAATATTGGGGGACGATTTCCAGGTTAGAAAAAGGGAAAGTGTTAAATCAAATGTTATGGTTTTGAAGTTTGGGGAAAGGATGTCTGAAATAACTAGCATCTTCAATAGAAGTTGGAATCTATTTTTGGAAGCTGATACTATTTCTTTAGTAGGTGTGAAACCCCAAATAGCTCATGGTAGGGGAAAAAACATAAAAAACATCTTGGAGAGACAAATTGATTATGATAGATACAATTCCAACATGAACAAATGTGGAAGTTGCAAAAATTGCAAATACATTAATAATGATATTAATATGATATTATTAGTGGTTATGGTGTTTCTGTGAAATGTCCAGGGAAGTGCAATTGCAATACCAAGAGGGTGGTGTATGTGGCAACTTGTCTTTCTTGTCTGGGTTTTTATATAGGGAAGACTTCCTGGTGATTAAGGGACAGGATTAGTGAACATGTGAGGGCGATTAAGAACAAAGACCCCTACAATGCCCTTTACATCCATTCTGGCAGGTGTGTTAACTTCAACAAATTTATATTTTTTTATCATTGATAGAGTTGTGGAAAATTCACATGGGGGTGACTGGGAATTAGTATTGGAATCCTGTGAGTCTGTGTGGCAATTACAGACTAATGCTACAATCCCCCCGGGTTAAATGATTTTATTTCAATAAAGCTATTTCTTAAAATCAAACATAACAAAGTGCCTTAAAAGGTTCTATTTTTAAGGTGGGTTAAACAATGGACATGATAATTTATTTTTTGAAAAATTAACTGGATATCGTGGCTTTAATTATTATGTACATCAATTGCTTTTTTAAAATTTTTTAGAAAGATATGTTAGTGTGTCTTTAAATGTTGGTGTCAGATACTAACTTGTCATTGGTTGATGGATTTTTGTAACAGTATTTAAAATGGAGAGATTAATTGTAGGAACAACTCTGAGGATGCCTATTTTTTTTTACCTTGGCGAAAGCGCTTAGTTGTTCTTGTTTGAGCAATAAACTTATTGTGACTGGTTACGGTTTCGGTATCCGTGTTTTTGAAGTTTTAAAAAATTGCCCTTTTTAGATCACTAAGTGCCCCCCCCCCCCATTCTTCTGGGCCATCTCACATTTAGATGTTTAAAGTCCGTCTTCCTCCATCTTAAAAGAGCTAAGAAATTCAACAAGATGAAAATGTATATATTATTTAATTATTTCCACACACCACTGCAAGTAATAATGATTCATTTCAACTCATCAAGCAAGTGATTTATAAGCACACGTGTTAACACAAGTGACTCCCCTATGACCTGCCTAGTTGAAGTTAAATTAACTGCTAGTAGAAACTTCTCATTTGCCCATTTATCCACCTTATGAAAATAAAACTATATGACTGGAAACGTTGAATAAGACCTATGACCAATATTCCTCGTCAACACCTTTAAACGCCCTCCAACCCTATCATAACTGACTTGTGTGCATGTGTCTTATGAATCATCTTCCTCTTTATAACTGTTTCTGTTGTATCTGTTTGATTAAAAACATAGAAGGGAAACCATTTACCATAACATTAAAATGCTAAGGAAGCTTTACCAGAAAGGCTCATCCAGACTCTGCTACACTTTGCTGTGAAGGAAAGGTTAGTTTGCTGTTATTTTTTGTATTACTGTATTGCCTTTCTATATTTTGAATACTGTAGTTTGTTTTCTTTACCTTGTGTTTTGCTTGCATTCTGTTTTACAGCATATTAAAACTTCAGAAGAGACCACAGCTCTCTCTGTTCTGAGTCAGGCAGAATTCGCCCTCCCACCCATTTAAGTTGTCTTGTTACATACCACTGTCTTTCTAGTTGCCCGCCTCTTATGTTAATCTGACCATATATCTCATTTCTCTCTACTTTCACTGGCTTATGTGAGTAATCACAAAATCATCACTTTTGAAATCCCACCCCTTCAATTATTTAAATTTATTGGCCATCCTACAGTATTTCATAGTACCAAAATACAAAAGTGACCACCCCTTTCAGTCCATCTTGCTGTTTTAAAAATAGTAACTCTCCACTAAACCTTAACTTTTTAAACAGGTAAAACTCAAGTTACCTACTTTCACATCTAACTTCTCTAGTGCACAATGCAGAGTGCATTCTTTTCAATCTTACCTTTAAGCATCCCTGTGACTAGCACTTTCTCTAATACCTGCTGGAAAGCACTAGGAAGCCTTAAACTCACTGAACTCTCCTTGTTAACAAGGAGAAATTAATAGTAGGCACTAAACAGCCTATAATTGCAAAGTACCTTGCTAAGGAAACAGCTCCTATACTTTACAAAGAAAAAAAAAAGCCCCAAACCAGGCATGTCCAAGGGTCAGCTTCCGGTGATTTCTCCTGTCCACCTGGTGAATCTGGGCATACTGGGGCAATGCAGCAATTGCCTCATGTACACAGACAACCCTCTCCTCCTACCACCCAACACTACAACCTGTGAGAGATGCACTTACATAGCCAAAATGGAAGCAAAGCTCTCTCCACCCATGATTGTGCTAAACAGTCAAGAGGAGAAGGTTAACACCCACACTACACCTCAAGCAACACATAGCCCTTCTAAACCCGCACCACCAACACCCACATATAGCAACACTAAATCCACATATGCAGAGGCCCTTAACTGTAACCTGCCCAAGCAACAAAGACCTCTGAAGCTGAAACGCAAACAAACACCAATCACAACCAATGTGTCACATAGTTCACAACACCAGTGTGCCACCCAGCAACAGCCCCTAAGGCAAGACAATGTACCTAACACTTTAGTCATAGGTGACTCTATAGTTGCACACTGATGTCCCTCTCACCAGGTTGAATAAGGAGAAAATTACAGTCAGCTGCCTGTCGGGTGCCAGGATCCACCACATAACGCATGCACTCAAGTCACTCCACAACAAGTACAAATATGACTCTGTCATTGTCCATGTTGGAGTGAATGACTTGAGACGTACCTCCCTGGACTACATGAAAAGAGACATGGAAGAGCTCTCGGATCATGTGGCCCAGGCAGGTATGACACTAGCCCTGAGTAGCATCCTGCCTTCGCCCAGAATGATACCACAATATAAGGATAAAATGATTGACTTCAACAATTGGCTAAGCTTATGGTGTCATTCAAAGGGGATCCAGTATCTGTCTGCCTGGGATGACATGATTGACAGACCACGATGCTTTGCCAGAGATGGTCTGCACCTGTCGCCGCTGGGATTCAGGTTAATGGCTAAGGCTCTTGCCACCCCTATAGTGCCTTTTTTAGGCAAACTTCAAAGGACAAAACCACCACCATAACAGGTACAAGTATGCAAAATCTGAAGGTAATGCTACTCAATGCTAGAAGTCTAAACCTCAAAATGCACTCTCTCGAGGCACTCCTAAAAATGGAGAACATCGATATCTGTGCAGTAACTGAGACCTGGTTCAAGGCTCCAGAGAGCACCCCTGCAATACCAGGCTACAACTCTTACCACACTTTTCGCCACCAAACCAGGACCGAAACACTAAAGGTGGAGGAGTGTCAATATTCACCAAGGATATTCACACCACCAGGCTAGTTGGCCAACACAATGTGTCTGAAATTTTCCAAGTGCAACTAACACTAGGTAAGACTGCAATCCAAATTGTAGCTTGCTACAGATCCCCCACCATACCCCAAGATTCTCACTACACCTTTCTAAACATACTGGAAAATATTAAGATAGAACCAAACACCCTAATACTGGGTGATTTTAACTACCCTGCCATTAACTGGGAAAATTACTCATGTCCCAACACCTTTGCGCAACGGTTCTTGGAATTCATAAATTCCAATGCCCTGGATCAACTAATCCGTAGTCCCACCAGGGGCTCCAATATCCTAGACCTGGTCATTACCAACATGGGAAATCAATGCTCCATACCTATGGTCACCCCCTCGTTAGTCAGGTCTGACCATAAGCTAATCACCCTTAACATCCACATCCCACCCCGCCCCCCAGTAAAGAAACCACCATAAAAAACTTCTCCAAAGCCAACTTCATGCTACTCAAGTCAGAAGTGACAAACTTCATGACACCCATGCAGACGGGAACTGAAAGTTCAACTGCTGAATCCTACACTATGGCACTGTACGAGCACATCCACTCATGCATGAATCGTGCCATCCCAAATAGAACCAAAATGCTCTCATCCAAAAAAGGAAGCCAATCTGGTGGTCCCCTGCCATAAACAAACTTTACAACAAAAGGAAGAAACTTTTGCAGAAAAGAGGAAAATCCCAGGATGCAAAAAACTCCCTTACTAGCCTCAGTAAGAAACTGAGATGCCTCATAAAATCTTCCAAAGCTAGTTACGAAAATAAAATTGCCAAAGATTCCAAAGACAACCACAAAGCATTCTATAATTATGTCAAGAATCTAAATGGCAATGCTCAGATCTGCTCTGAGCTAAAACAGAATGGCATTAAATATACTGATCCGAAGGATATTGCCAATATCCTGGCAGATCGATTCAGTGCCAACTTCACCCCACTCTCACCCCCTAAATGGCCCATCTCAATACCAGAAGATTGCCAAATTCCATTAATAACAGCCACACAGGTACAAAACGCACTCTCTAAACCCAAGAATACAGCATCCATGGGACCGGATGACATCCCGGGCTGTGTACTACATGAACTACAATATGAACTGGCACCTCACCTAAGTGTCATGTTTAATCATAGCCTCACCTCAGGTTTCATGCCCACTGAGTGGCGCAGAGCTACAGTTATCCCAATCCACAAGGGGGGATCCACCGTGGATCCCGGAAACTACCGTCACATCAGTCTGACAAGCCTTATCTGCAAGGCCATGGAGCATATTATCATGGAACTTATAAACAAAGACATTGGCAACCTTCAAACACTGGACCCCACCCAGTTTGGGTTCGTGAAGGGCCGATCTTGTCTCCTGAACCTGATTGACTTCTTTGAATCAGTCTCCAGAGCCATGGACAAGGGTAAGGTGGTCCACACAGCCTATCTAGACCTTGCCAAGGCCTTTGACACCATCCCCCACTCTGGAATCATAGATAAACTTACTAAGTTGGGCATAAATCCCTATGTCACCCAATGGGTTGCTAAATGGCTTACTGATAGAACCCACACTGTAAAAGTAGCCGACTCCAAATCCAGCTCCAGACAAGTGACAAGTGGAGTACCTCAGGGTTCAGTCCTGGGGCAGCTCTTGTTTGGCATCTACTTCTCTGAAGTACAGGTCAACACTAAGGGACTCTGGCTAACAAAGTTTGCAGATGACTGCAAACTGGGAGCCATTATTGAATCCCCAAATGATGTGGATACTCTACAAAAGGGCCTTACAGAAACAGATGCTTGGTGCCAGAGCCATGGGCTCAAGCTCAATGCCAAGAAATGTATTGTTATCCCTTTGGGAAAAAACATGTATCCATGAATTACCATATAGGTGGCAGTACACTAAACACAGAAAGTGTGATAAGAGACTTAGGGACACAGGTGGACAGTGGTCTCACCTTCGATAACCACATCACCACAACAGTCAGGAAATCCTTCTATGTGGCACACCTCATCACGAAGGGCTTTTCATCCAGAAAAAAGGAGGTCATTGTCCCACTGTACTCATCCCTCATTAGACCCATTATAGAATACAACGCCCCATTTGGTATGTACCTCTCAAGACATCTGCAACAACTGGAAAGGCCTCAGAAATACCTCACTAAAAGAATCACAGGCCTAAAGCAGATGCCCTACGCTGACTGCCTTAAAAAACTCCAGCTATACTCCGTCGCATATCGTCTACTCAGAGGTGATCTTTGCTTAACATACAAGGCCATGTCAAACCCAGAGCTGTTGGACATGCTACACTTAAAGAAATCCCAATCCCTCAGAGCTACACGCTCCAGGGATCTAAACCTTGTCATCACAATAAACAAAACATGTTGGAGGGATAGGTTCCTAACCCAGAGACTCCCCAGACTCTGGAATAGATTGCCCATACATGTCAAGCAGAGTGCCTCTTTGGACCTCTTCAAGAGGAACCTTGACTATTGGATGGGAGAAAGGAAATTTACCCCAGGGATCACGTCAGTCGCCCTACTAGACAGGGGTCCAGGAAAGTAAATAATGTGGGAAGAAATAGCCAGGGAATTGTTATGGCTAGGCTTGTATAGGCCCTAGGGCTGATAGCCTAGTACCAACCTATGAACCTATGAACCTATGAACAAGCGCAATCCACTCCATCAGCAACTTGATCCTGTTTAAATAAACGGAAGCATGCAAAGAGAGATGCAATTCCACATCACTGTATGCACCCCCAAATTCAGCAGCTGCATCTACACTTAAAATAATCTACATTCATTATTACGTAATGTTATTTATATATATATATATATATATATATATATATATATATATATGTTTTTTTTTTTTTGCTCTACAATTGTATTAAAAACTCGTCCTTTCTACGTATTCCATATAATGACTTGTCAGCTTCACTTCATACTATTGACATTATTTCTATACATATGCACACCTACCTAATATTAGACCAGAACTCTATCCACTGTCCCAAACCACTCTAGTCACACTCAGAAATGTAACAGACTAATAACATCACAGCATGAACTTGCATAAAGGTGCTGCCCCATGACCCAGATTCATGTCTATTGATCAACAATTCTTTCATAACGTGCTGATCTACTGAAAAAAAAAAAAAAAAACAGCTGAAATAACTTTCATTTGCGAGGTCCAAGGAATCCCTGCACCGCCCACACCTTATATAAATATATAGATATATATATATATATATATATATATATATATATATAGTTCCCCTTCATAATCGAGAAATACTGAAATCTCAAATTTCAGTATTTCATGACCATAAAGGCGAAACCTTCAAATGCCAAACCTTCACAATCCCGAAACTACAAATCCCAAAAAAACAGCATACACCACACCACACATAAACGACAACACCCACACTTAAAAACAAATAAACACACAAAAACAAAACACCACACATCCACATATCTACACTACACATAAGCAGGGAGGCAAGCCCCCCCCTGCACCCCCACACCCTCCCTACTTATATATACTAAGTCCGAGATCACACAAACAGTAAAAGACAGTACACTCACACCCAAACATTCCACATTTTCTCACACACACACACACACACACACACACACACACACACACACACACACACACACACAAACACACACACACACACACACACACACACGCACACACATGCACACACACACTCACATCACACATAGACAAACACCAACACATAGGTTCATAGGTAGGTACTAGGCTATCTGCCCGAAGGCATTTATAAGCCTAGCTGGAGTGTGTTGGCTTTTGCCACCCCCTTAGATTAGTTCCCTGTGCCTCTGTCCAGCAGAGCCATTGAAGTGATCCCTTGGGTAAACTTTCTGTTTCCCATCTACTCGTCAAGGTTTCTGTTGAAGAAGGTTAGCGAGGAGCTCTGCCTAATGTAGATTGGAATCTTGTTCCAGAGCATGGGAAGTCTCTGGGACATGAATCTATCCCTCCAGCATGTCGTATTTATTGTTGTGGTGAGGTTTAGATTACTGGAGCATGTGACTTGATGGGATATGGTTTTCTTTAGCTGGAGAATGTCAATCAATTTTGGGTTGGACATGGCCTTATATGTCAGGAAGAGATCACCTCTGAGTAGGCGATATGCAACCGAGTACAGCTGGAGTTTCTTCAGTCGAGATGCATAGGGCATCTGATTGAGGCCAGTGATCTTCTTGGTGAGGTATTTCTGTGGTCTTTCCAGTTGTTGCAGGTGTCCTGTAATTTTCATCCGAAATGGGGCATTGTACTCTATGATGGGTCTGATGAGTGATGTGTAGAGGGGCCCAATGACATCTTTCGATCTGAATGCAAACCCTTTTGTGATTAGGTGGGCCACATAGAAGGATTTTCTAACCACTTTGGCAATGTGATTATCAAAGGAGAGGTTACTATCTACTTGGGTCCCCAGATCCCTTATCACATTTTCAGTATTTAGGGGGCTACCACCTATGTGATAGTTTTTGGGTACTTTGTTTTTTCCAAAGGGGATGACTATGCACTTTTTGGCATTTAGTTTGAGGCCATGGTTTTGACACCAGGTATCTGTCTTAGTGAGACCTTTTTGGAGGATGTCTGTGTCAGCCAGAGAGTCAATTATAGCCACTAGTTTGCAGTCGTCTGCAAACTATGGGCTATCCAACAATTACACACTCATACATTCACCTTCCTACCCTAACCCACACATACAACTAACAAACAATCTTACATACACTCAAACTCCCACCCAAAACCCTTACAAAACACTCACTTACCTGAGATTCCACGTAAATCCATACACTACGCCAAACAACAGCCAAACCAAACAGTGCACGTCACGTAATGTAAAGCCATAACCACGAATTTGAAATATTTGAATTTGTGATCATGCACTTTCGACATTTTAAAAATTCGTCTTTATGGTCGCGAAATATTGAAATTCGAGATTTCAATATTTCATGATTATAAAGTGGAACTGTGTATGTATATATATATATATATATATATATATATATATATATATATATACATACATACCTTCCCATATAGCTCCTCTGCACCAATGTGTTTAGAGGGGAACAATTTCGGCCGTCATTTCTTGGTCATAATATTAGCTAACTTGGCAGCTAAAGGAAATCTCGTGTCTCTAAAAACCTGTCTGACAAAATGTGCTTCAACACTGGATATGGGAAAAACTCTTTTCTCAGTGACTAATTACAATACAGCATTCATATATCTGTAAAACAATACTAAAATCTTAAATATATAAAAGAAATACCTATATTCAGAATGCACCAATATGAGGCAAATTTCAATCAAAGTACAGTTAAATCAAATGCCAATTCTTGTTCATTGTTTGACAAGAAATGGAACTAAAATATTTGTGCATATACAATATAAATAGAAAATGAAGCTAAGGATGGAGCATTTTTTTTTATAGCTACAAGAAGGCAAGGAGAATCTTCTTTTCGAACTGTAAATACACAACCATGCTTTTACATTAATTATAAAATGAGACTCAAATATAAAACATGAAATAAGCTAGGTTTTGTATTTTATTTTTTATTTTTTTACAGTGTAGCCCTAATATAAATACTTTGCTGATGATAAGAATCTAAATTCTGCATCTGTTAGATCATTGGGAATTGGGCAACCAGTTTATGATTCAGCCTAGCTGACCAGTATCGTTACCAAGAAACTGGTACCCACTCTCATTTGGGCTAGGCATCTTTATAGTCTTTTTGCAAGGCTTGAGAAATAACTACCTGTGAACCTAAAAAAGATATCAGGGCTTTATTAGGAACTATATCAATAATATATGACAAAAAAAACAAACTTCCCCGGCCAGGAATCAAACTTCCCAATGTACATAATCAAAATAACAGCACTAACCTACAAATGGCACTACCATCCAGCACGGATTTGAAATCTACAATTCTCTTCTCTGAGTATAACTGTTGTTAACACAAACAACATTCACGTCTATGTTCTGACACCCCATGAGGCGAAATTGAAAGAATAAACTTGATTGAAATAAACTGACACTAATTATATTATATCTTATTTCATGCCAGGAATACTAACTGCTAATCACCTGCCCACTATCTTCTTGCTGCTGGCATGTGAGCAGTGCTACCTGGTTGCAGGACAAGCATAGATGGCCTCTAATCTCTCAAAGAAACTAACAGAAGGAGACAATCATGCTTTAAATACCCACCTTGGTAGTTGACATGCTAACTCCATACTCATGGAACTTTTAGCAAGCAATTTTGTCCCCAAAAGATGTTTGGATTCCTCATTCTTCTGATCCTCCTCCCATCAGTCTGATTTTAACTTGATACTTTGAGGGGTAGAGTCTGCATGTCCTCCCAGCGGTCGAGTGGGCATTCAAAAGACATGCGTTGAATGGGTGTGCCTTCGTTGAAGGTTGGGTGTCGGGCTGGCAGCTCGACAACATAAAACCAACTGCCAATCATTAGCTGACCGGAGTTCCGCTGTGGTGACCCCTAACCTGGAAAAGCCGAAAGACAAATAACAACAGCAACTTTGAGGGATACTATATTATACGATCTTCCTAAGTTATTTCCTTAATCTAAGCTTTGATGAAAACATATGTGCCTCTGCTGTGATCTCTTCTTGGAGGCTTATTTACTCTGTGCACTAAGTCTCTTTCCAACTTAAAGAATGGGCAAAAACTAGGAACATTCTGTTTAGCTTTTTCCCTACCTCAGCAATATTTTCAATTGTTATTCTCAAAGTATAATCTTCTCCTTAAAATTTAACTGGCATACTTGAATATTCACTTTTTCTGGGGGTTCTTCAATGCAAACCTGTCATGAGGCATTGCCTCCTCTCCTACCAACACAAGCACTTATGTCTCCATGTGTAGTTCATCTTCTAAAAATGACAACTCATATAAAGCATTCTTTACTGACAGTTGCTCTCCTTCATTTATTTTTTTTTTTGCTCCCTTTCTTTATAAAAGTGATGCATAAAACTCTCTTCCTTTTCCTTAGATGTCCTGTAATTTGTCTCAAGAGGTGTATCATGAGAACTCTTTTCAAAGTTACCTTCATTTTGACTCTCCAGTTGCTTCTACTTCCAGCCCCAGCTTAAACAATTCTTTCAGAACCAAAGTAAATACAAATGCCTTAGCACTGGCACCATCATATAATATAATCTTACCCGAAGATTCCCACATTTAGTTACCCACTTCTAGTACCTCTGTATAACCTGTAACTAATCATTTTGTAAAATATGTATAAAGCTTCCTTCTATATTTTCTAATGTTAACACCTCAGCTTTCTATCTCAAATGTATTTACTCACTATCCTTTATTTGTATATCTTAATAAGAACAAGTTATTCTGAGTGCGTCACTGATATAAAATAACTTGTTATCGCCACTCCGTCTGAAATGCTTGCATCTCTGTTGTAGTGTTTCTTATTTTAGAAACACAACCCAGACTTAGTCTGAAATTGGCCAGTGCCAATCAGTCTCAACCTTGGCAAATACATGTAAAATAAAAAATTAACTACAGCCATATCTTTTTTATTCTCTCCTTAACATGGATTATTGTCTGTCTCGACTTTCATGCTACCTTCTGTGTTGCTCTCCTTCCACAAAGGAAGGCATCCTTTATCTTTATCATAGCTTTATCTTTGCTTCCTAAAAATATGTGTTCAACAAATTTAAAAACCTCTAGCACACATCCTTAATGTTTTTAGCACCACATGCAACATAACTTCTATTTCAAACATAGTTTCATAGTTTCATAGTTTAGTACTAAGCTATCTGCCCTGGGGCATTTGTAAGCCTAGACCTAGTGATGTGGCTTTCGCCACCCCATGTAGTGGTACTAAAGTGTACAGAATAAATTTAGAATACTGTGCCTTTGTCTAGTAGTGACACATTGAAGACCCCCTTACTTATTAAAATTAGTTTACTGTGCCTCTGTCTAGTAGTGACACAGGGATGACCCCCGGGGTAAACTTACGATCTCCCATCCACTCGTCAAGATTTCTCTTGAAGAGAGTCAGTGAGGGGCTCTGCCTAACATGAACTGGGATTCCAGTTCCCAAAACCCATGCAACCCCCCACTCCTCTTAACAATACCAACCTATTTTCGTTCTTTGCCCATTCACAAAAATATTTGAAAAACTCATTTATGAGGATATCTTTGAACATGTTAGTAAATCCTGCCCCCTTATTGATTCACAACATCATTTTGTTAGTTGACACAACACATTAATTGGCACATTCATAGTAAGAGATCTATTCACATCTATGGAGAAGTGATGGATGAGTGGTGTTATCTTCACTGACCTACTAGGTCTATAAAAGTACAGATCACTAAATACTAATGCAAAAACATAACAATCTAGAATTTGTTGACAATGCAGTTCAGCTCTCACCTGGAGTCCCACAAGGTTCTATACTTGGTCACATTGTATTTTCTCAATTTATAAATGATACAGCAACAGTCCTAGCATTAGGCTTTGTGGGACACCTCAGATTAAAGTTCCTGTTCTTGCTTGTGATATTAATTCATTTGCTGAAACCAGGAATCACCCATTAGTTAAATAATTATCCATTACTTTTAGTGGTCCTGATTCAAAGTTAGAGTGAACTTTCCTGGTAATGTAGGTTGCATAATTCTTATTGTAGTACAAAATTCCCTTGTACAAGATAATTTCAACAGCTGGTTTTGTTGCAGACAAGCAGCATTGGCAACATTTATAGAAACCCAGCTCCTTGTTAAAATGTCATTGCTTATAACATCAAGTGTCGACATATAAAAAAGACCAAAAATGGAGAAGAGTGAAAATTGAATGTTGTGCCCTTCTCTCAACTTACTTTTTTGAAAGGAGAAAGCCCACCCCCTGCATTCCCAATATGGCGGGGGTAACCACTCCACACCCTCAGTCTTATATATACCAAATCTGAGATTGCCATACCTCAGATAAAAGGGAATATTCCAAGAAATGGCCATCTCAGAATGGATATATGCAAGTACATTTTTTTTCGCCATTGAGTCTCAGTTTTTTGGGAGTTACTGAACCAGGTCCTGACATTTCAAATGGTTACCTAGAAATTCTGTACTGCTTTTTGATAGTGAAGTATTCTTGGTATAGTTCATTATTTGATCTATCTATGTACACAACAGAAAGACATGACTTACTTGTGTGAGTGGCTTATTCCATTTGGCAGTCATATCCACCAAAAATCTAACTCTTCTGCTAAGTAACTCTGCTTCTGTCAGGGAATCTCATAGATTAACACCCACCCCTAAAATACTCACACGGATTCCCCTTTGCCATATGATTAATGATCTAAAAATGACCACTTCTGTCTCATTCCAAACAGTCCCCTGGATTCATGAAGCTCGGCGCAAGGACGGCATTAGCCTTGAGCCGACCGTGTAGCGCAGAGATGGCGCAGCAGCACCACATGCATATTAATGAAGGCATGTTGCTGCAACAGCCACATGCATAGGAAATGTGCGCAAGTGCAGGGGGCATGTCTAAGCTCGGCACTGAGGCATGAACATGTCGGCTGCATATGCGCAACCTAAAATGCTGACTAGTACAGCCAGCCTCTAATAGTAATCACTCCTGTCAGTGTTCGTGGATACTGAAATGTATGCAAAGCATACAAGACAGTTTTGCGAACACCAAAATAAAAAGTAAACACAAAGGCACATAGCTGAATATTGAATCCCTCGAAAAATGACATTTAAAACCCAGTACCCATATTCCATTGTAGTGTTGATAGTTATACCAAGTGGAAGCGAAAAGCAGCGTGTTAGCGTGCCACCAATTGCTAAGCCTAGCCCAATGGTTAGGGTTACCACCTGTCCCACATTGTGAGGGACAGTCCCCCTCTGGGCAGTTGTGTCCATACCAAAACCATTATAAATGTTAAATGTCCTGCGATTGTAGGACATAATTATGTCCCATATTGTATGTAATAGTCCCATACAATACTTATTTCCGTATGTAAAATACCTAAATGTTAGAAGAAACAGAATAAGCAACTAAACGAAACAGAATAAGCAACTAATCTGCTACAACAATAAGCTTACATTTAGGCATAAAACTAAAGTACTATCCTTTGCACTGACCATGGGTATGTGTTGGCCTGTAAAATCTGATGTGTGTCCCGAAAATGTCCCATTTTGATCATATGAAAAGGTGGCAACCCTACCAATGGTCAGAGCATTCGTTCAATATCTGCCCATTCGTAGTACAAGTTGTCCTTGTCAGGACAGCCCAAAGATGAATGGGTATTACCCATGTCTACCTACCATGTCATGAAAGATAAGTATTTGCGTCTACCTATGTGCATGAAGTATAGCATGTGGAAGATCAAAAATGCTAGGGTAGTCCTCACAACCATATTGGTACCAGAGATATGTAGTGTACGCAATGTGTCCTATCGGCTGCACCATGGGCCATCAACTAGAGAAGGGATGGATGGTGTGTGTGGAATATGGGGGTGGGGGGTGATGGGTAATGTAATAATTCGCCAAGGGGAGACTAGTTTGGATGCACAATAGGTGAACTGGAGGTGTACGAGGGAGCAGTGGGTGAATCAGAAAGAAAACCAAAGAACAAACATTCACATCCAGAATACAACCTGACAGGCCATACTGTAGAACACAATCCCACAAACATATGAACAATAAAATGTGCGATACACATGTACAGAAACATTACCAGCACATACCCTCATAATGGTCTGGCCTGAACTGAGCCATCCAATCCCAACACACCTGGATACATAATTTAATACCCATAATCCCCTCCACAGCACACCACCCCCCCTTCCTGAACGTCCACCAAAACCACCCATACTCGGGCTGCTAGCTTGGCGCAGCCATATCTGCACATAATGACCCCTACTCATATCTAGTAGGCAGTCTCACCCTAGGCAGTCTCAGGATTGCAAACTATTTAACCCTTGCATGTATAACCCTACCTAATTTTCATAAATCCAAAAACATCATTGTTATTGGTCCCAAAATTTTTGGATATCCCTCATAGGATAAGTATCTGTTCTAAAGATAAGAGTTGGTGTCACAACACGATGTCCAGTCCTATAGACATCTGGACACAAGTTGTATGAGCAGTAGTTGTCCACAACCCTGCTCAGCCTCCAGCCGGTCCTGCAGAACCTATGACCCGGGATTAAACACCAGACCATGATGTACATCTCTCCACGTGCATTGTCAGGAATATATACCTTTCTCATTGGCATAGTGGCAGTCGGATATAGGGTGATTAAGGAGCTTTAAAGTCGACATAAGTAGGGTTACCACCTGTCCCACTTTGCGAGGGACAGTCCCTTCTTGGGCAGTTGTATCCTGACCAAAAATAATAAAATGGCAAATGTCCTGAGATTGTAGGAAATAATTGTGTCCCATATTTCATGTAACAGTTGCATAAAATAATTAATTCTGTATGTAAAATACGTACATTTTACAAGAAACAGAATAAGCAACTAAACTGCTACAAGAATAAGCTTTCATTTAGGCAAAAAAGTAAAGTTCTAACCTTTGTACTGACCATGGGTATGTGTTGGCCTGTAAAATCTGACGTGTGTCCTGAAAATGCCCCACTTTATCCATCTGAAAAGGTGGCAACCCTAGACGTAACGGGTATGCAAGCGTGTGTGCGTGACAGTAAGTGGTGGTGATTCAACAGGATGGGAATTGTAAATAAGCATGTAGGTGTATATACATGTGTATGTACAGACCGATATATTTATATATATATATATATATATATATATATATATATATATATATATATATGAAGAATGAACATGGTCACAATATAGCAGTCATAACGAATGAGAAAGGAAACAGTAGCAGAACCCCCCCCACAATATTTTGTGCTCTAATATCAGGTTGGACAGAGGTGAGCACACCTCTGCATCCCCAACCACAGGTAGGATGCTAAAAGTGGAACTAACTATGCCCCCGTACTAAGTCTGACTTGCAACTAGGTACAGGGCAGTCCCGATCCCCAGTCAAGCAAGCCTAAACCCAAATGACCACACGAAAACCCTGACAATCAAATATATGCATGTGCCAGGACTATAGGCTTTGGAAGTCTGAATATACTTTGAGTGAGTCAACATGTGGCACGGGGCCAGAGCAGTAGTGAATAGCGCATGTGTAGTAGTGTGGTTTTCCCAACAGGAAAATGGATGCCTGCTGTGTTAGTGAAGTGTTGAGACATGTGTTCGGGTAACTATGAACAATGGGTATACATATAAATGAAGCAGAACACCAATAGTGTAGTGGTCAGAGCATCTGACTATCGAGCAGATGTTGCCGGTTCGACTGCAGCACACACCATTTATGATGCGTAATCCGTGTACGAGCATATCTTGCTACTTTTATGTTGTATAACAATATAATATCAATGAAATGTGAACTGGGGTGACGTATCACAGTAAGAATGTACAAGGATATTGCGTGACGTGAATCAGCGTTTAAACAGGAAACTGCAGCTGAAAATTGTTGTACTCACCCTTTATCCAACAGCCCTTGTTCTGCCCAGCAACACAATATAACGCATTGGCCAGGCCCGATGCCAGGACTGTACACATCACAATCAATGTGATTTACCATTAAGACATGGCAGTTATACCTAACATCGATGGTATCACAAACATGGCAGACATTACAGTCATTCAACAGTATGATCAAAGTAATTAAATCATATAGATGTGTATGCATGCGTACGTACACACGCACACATATATATATATATACATATACATATAGGGTAACCACCTGTCCTACTTTGCAAGGGACAGTCCTTCTTTGGGCAGTTGTGTCCTGTACACTTAATGTCAAATGGCAGATGTCCTGAGATTTAATGACAGAAATATGTCCTGCATTTATGTAATAGTCACATAAAACAGTTATTCTGTATCTGAAACACCTAAATGTCATAAGAAACTGAATAAGAAACTAAAATGCTACAAGAATAAGCTGTCAATTAGGCATAAAAGTAAAGTACTCTCCTTTGGGCTGACAGTGGGCATGTGTCGGCCTGTAAAATCTGGTGTGTCCCGAAGATGTCCCACTTTGGCAATCTGAAAAGGTGGCAACCCTACCAATGGTCAGAGCATTCACTCAATATCTGCCCATTCGCGGTCCAGGTCATCCCTGTCTGGATGGGCCAAAGATAAATGGGTATTACCCGCATCTACCTACCATGTCATGAAAGATAGGCATTTGCGTGTACTTATGTGGTGAAGTACAGCATGTGGAAGATCAAATATACCAGGGTTATCCTCACAACCATATTGGTACCAGAGATATGTAAAGTATGCAATGTGTTCTGTTGTCTCTGCCATGGGCCATCAACCAGAGAAATGATGGATGGTGTGTGTGGAATATGGGGGTGGGGGGTGACGGGTAATGTAATAATTCGCCAAGGGGAGACTGGGTCAGATGCACAATAGGTGAACTGGAGGTGTACGAGGGAGCAGTGGGTAAATCAGAAAGGAAACCAAAGAACAAACATTCACATTCGCAATACAACCTGACAGGCCATACTGCAGAACACAATCCCACAAACATATGAACATTACAATGTGCGATAAACATGTACAGAAATGTTACTGGCTCACGCACACATAATACTCTGGCCTGAACCAAGCCATCCAACCCCAATACACCTGGATACAGAACTGAATACCCATCATCCCCTCCACAGCACACCACCCCCCCCTTCCTGAATGTCCACCAAAACCACCCGTACTTGGGCTGCTAACTTGGTGCAGCCATATCTGCACATAGTGAGCCCTACCCACATCTAGAAGGCAGTTGGACCCTAGGCAGTCTCAGGCATGCAAACTAGGTATCCCATGCATGCATAACCCTACCACATTTTCGAATAGCCAGCTGACTGGGGTCCGTCATTTACAATTTCTGGACATCCCTCATGGGATAAGTGTCTGTTCTCAAGATTAGACTTTGTGGCATAACATGATGTCCACCCCCATTGACATCCAGGCACTA
>NC_056739.1:1828731476-1828826476 GCF_019279795.1 Protopterus annectens
AATAATAGGGTTGGGGTTACCACCTGTCCATCTTTGCGAGGGACACTCCCCTTTGGGCAGTTGTGTCCTGCAAAATAATTGTAATTATCGCAAATGTCCTGTGATTTAGGACAAAGATATCCTATATTGACTGTAGTAGTTGCATAAAACAATTATTTTGTATCTGAAACACCTAAATGTTATACGAAACAGTATAAGCAACTATAATGCTACAAGAATAACCTTTTCTTTGGGCAAAACAGTGAAGTACCCTCCTTTGTACTGGCTGTGGGTATGGTTTGCCCTGCAAAATCTGATGCCACTACATAAAAGTCCTATAGGGTTGTCACATTTTCAAATGCCCAAAGTGGGACATGTTCTGTAGAAATGTCAGATTTTCCAGGACAAAACATACCTACAGCTGTGCATAGTACAGAATTTTAATTATTTGCCCAAATAAAAGCTTATTCTAGTAACATTTGAATTGATTATGCTACTTAACATATATAGAAGTTTCATATATAAAATAACTGTTTTATGCCACTATTAAAGAAACTTGGGATATATTTCTGTCCTGTAGTCTCAGGACATGTGCTATGTCTTGTGTATTTTTGCAGGACACAACTGCCTAAAGAGGGACTGCCCCTCACAAAGTGGGACATGTGTTAACCCTACTGTCCCACCTTGGCCAATTGAAAAGGTGGCAAGCCTATAATAGGTATGCGGTAACATGACTCAGCCGATGGATGTGGCTCCCGAAACCCAATTACTCATCTGTATTGAGGAGTCTCAGTTCCCATGTATCAGCCAGACAGGAGCAGATTGTATGAGGAACATACAAATAATATTAATTCACTGGACAGGCCACCGATTCCGTACAGTCGAACGCCATGCCGTCGCCAAATGGGCAGCCATTCCTGATACTGTAGTCATGCAGTCTGATGTAATAGGCATCACAGGGTTATAGTGTGGTCCTCACTCCCACCCATGGGTGTGAGTATCAGATGCAAGCACCAATGTTGGTGCATTTGCAAGTGCGGGAGCAAGCGGGTGTAAGCCTGTTTGGCTACCAGTATGTGAGTATTGCACTGGTAAAGCAATGTAGATGCTAACCGAGTGTAAGAAGCTGTAACCAGATGTCAGCAATAAGTAACACTGCACAAACTCATGCAAACACGCTCCCAACTGCTTTAATGTGCCTTACTCCCTCTGTATCCGATGGCCTTGTTCTGCCCTGCAACCAAATAAACATCCTCTGCAAGTCTCGGAACCAGGACCCTGCACACACAGCTAATGTGAATTACCAATACGGCATGTTAGATATACAGACAATGGACAGTACAACAAACATATCATACAGCGCAGTCGTTCAACAGTATAGGAATGTATCCCATCATGTAGATGTATATGTGAGTGTTCATGTCCAGCATATAGGAACATACATATATAGAGATATATCAGGAACATACCATGTGGCAACAAAGCATTATAAATGAATGAAACGGGAAACACCAGTGATGCATGTATTATGTAGTGGTGTCATTCTATGTGATCTCAAGACTCCCTCAGACAGACATGTGTCATTCATACACGCAAATAGTTGTACATTGGCCATATACATTACTCTATGCATGTAATGTACATTAACACAACAGTACATGTCCAATCATTATGTGTAAACAGTACTCTTGCAAGGTGCTGTGCGCTACATCATCATCATGATAAAGGTACATGGGGTAACCATACAGGGACTGGTAGTGTTGTGTGTACAATGGGGTGATCCTCATCAGGTGTACCTGGACCATTTAGGAGTGATGTGCATACCAGGATCGTGCGCCTGAGGGACAGGGTTGAGGATAACAGGAGTATGTTGTGATGCATATTACAAGGGTTACATGTGTCCAGTGGGCACATCTGTGAAATGGACAGCTATGTATAGGACAGATATAGTCCTAGGAGCCAATTGGCCTTATGTTTCTGTAGGTGAGGGTTGGATGTAGGGGAGGGAGTGTAGGTATGGCCGTGGAGGATGGGTAGGATAGGATCACAGACAAGACAGCATACAGGGTTTGTATATGACACATGTAGGGGGATACACCCCGGACAAGGATGGGTGTTCAGTATTCACAAGACCATGGGAACAGTGGGACGGAGGTCCCCAGTCATGGGCAGCCACCACTGCACCTAAACAGCTGCAAAGGAGGCAGTGCTGGGGGCTGTCCAGGAGGGGCAGCATCACCCGGTAAATGTGGCACTCCTCCCTTGAGCTTGCGTATCTGGCTTCAGAATCCCTTAGTGAGCCCCTGACGCAACACGTCTGGGACTGCACGACAGCAGACATGTACCTGTCTGGTCCTGCTCCCAGGGGGGCATGCTCCATCCTCAGTGGTGGTACCACCAGAAGGTGGTGCAGAGCCAACAGAGGCTGATGTCCAAGGTTGGGCCCCAGATGTGCTAGTGCCCAGTGCCATGGTCAGCTGAAGTGGGACAGGAGGTTCTGCTGGGACCTCCCAACCCATTCAGCCTATGGTGTTGCAGTTTAAACCCACATATGGCTTAGTGATAGACACCAGCATACAGGATTACCTACAACAGTATGCATAGATATCACCATCAACCCACACAACAGATAGTGTACATTTGCAGAAGGAGCACAACACATGCATATATATACTGCATGCCATCTGTACAATGTGCAGTAGACGTGTGACCTCAGCTATGAACAGATGCCCATTATTGGCTTGTCACTGGGAACCCAAGGCAGTGTCTGTCATACCACGGTTTCATGTGACACATGTCCAGTCAGGGATGCGATGGCAGTAACACATCCCTATCACATGCACTGTCTGCAGTCCTCACACTATGCTTCTGCTGTGCACAGATTTGTGTTCTGTGTGTAACATAGGAAACAAATGGTTTCACACACTGACCAATTCACAGATGGTCATACAGATGGGGGTCCCTCACGAACAGAGTGCAGTCATGTCTGTATTAAAACATGCAGAATAGCCGTTACCGCACACATGTTAAACAGGCAGTAGTCTCAATGCCGCATAGCTACACTTACATGCTTAGTCATGTGTGGAACATCACCCTCCTGTCTTTAGGATATTTGCCACTGTGTATAATGTTCGAGGTACATCCAGATATCATCTGTGATGCTGTGTCAGAACACACCACTCACAGCGACTGTCATGGCCAAATACCAACATGTTTTCCCTAGATAGTGTACTGTGTTTATCTTGCGAATGGCTATGGGAACACCATCACAGCTGTTCCACATGCAATCAGGTAGAGGAGGACTGCAATAGGTGCAGAGACCATCATCTGACCATGTCCATAACTTACAATACACATGCTGCTGCTGAGCAGGTGTACTCCTTCACATCCAACAGAGAGTGTGTGGGTGGGACAGGCAAAGTACACCAGGGAAGGGCTTCAAGACATAACCCTAAGCATCGTCTGCACACACCTAACAGTACAGGGGTCAAACCCCTGACTGACTACTCATTACTATTACATGTGCATAATGTTACTACATGTGCCACAGAGGCGACTGTTGCTGTGCTGTAAGAACATGTATGTGTGTAGGTGAGTGACATCTGCAACAGAGATATAGTAGACATACATTAGGTGTGGCACACATGGCTGACCATGTGAATGGATGCCATTGTCACCACAACCACACTCTCTAATGGACACGCATTGACACTCTTTGCCAGGGTCACAAATACACAACCTAACTACTTATTTTGCCACACTGCAGTAATGCACAGGACTACATGCACCACATGGGATATCTGGAGGTTCTATGGGCTAGGGCATGTGAAAGTGTTTGACATTTGCTGGTATGCCAATGAGGGTTATACTGGGAGTGACTGTGGTTGGGAACATAAAAACCCACACGATGACACAAGGTGCCAATACCGGCATGCATGTATGCATTGCTTCATGGGTATGTAGTGGTTGGCTGTGCAAGATGGCTGTACAAGGCTGGGTGAGGGGTAATCCTTGGCATCCTGTCACTCAACAATGGTATGCAGTGCAGGGGTGTAGTGTCTGCAATGTCCCACACAGATGGGTACTGCATGATCTGCCCTGACATCCTGGTTATCAATGTGTATGGCCATAGCTTTGCAATGCATGCCATGTCTGTGTTTGATAGTCCTTCACATCGACATTGCCTGGGATGTGCATGTCCCACAATACTGTAAAGTGACATGTACAAGTGTACCTGGTTTGGCAGGCACATGTTATGTACACAGCCTGTTATCCCCTGATATGCCAATAGTGGCCTGGTGTGGCAAAACCTGCTTATAGTGAGCAGATTGACCCTGCATCTGCATTGATAGTATGATACAGGTATTCCATGGTGTCAGTGGCATGGTGTCCATACAGAGCACATGTGTACAGCATTGTATGGCCTCTGTGGATCACATTTGATGGCACCACATATGTTGCAGGCATCCAGTGTGGAACATAGTGAAGGCACAATGTCCCCATGTATGTGCCCATTGTATCGCTGTACAGGGTGCCATGTCCTCTGCAGGCCACTGCATTAACACTATGCCTACTATCTGTCATCAATGTGCATGGCACTAGCAAAATAGTGGGATATCCTAGGCAAGTTTGTTTGTGCATGGCATATGGGTGTGGGACATATATACTAGTAGGGTTGCATACCTTGTTCACCAGGCCTTTTGCCAGATGTAGGGGTATGGCTTGACAACACAGTCCCATGACTGACTCACAGCTGTACTCCTCGTGAGGTGGCAAATGTGTCATAAGATGGACACCATACAGGAAAACTACAAAATCCTGTCCCCAACATGTCCAGTGGTAAGACACTCACAGCCAACTCTACACAGGCTCTGACAGACAAACACACACTTGCCATGTCCTGTATACAAACCCCTACCTACCGTATCACACTGCAGCAATATGCTTTTACGGCATGTGCTATGGCGAATACTAGGTTGCAGCACACTTACAGGTGTATACCTAGGTGGGTGACAACAGTAGGAATGACAAAGGTGGTCATGTGATTTGTACAGTGAGTGCATACTCTATAAATCACTGCACTTGTCTCATGCAAGCAGATACACACACACAATCACACACACTTGGCATGTCTGGGATTAGAACACTGACCTAACTACTTTAGCATACTACAGCATTACACAGTTACAGAACGCACTACCCAGATTACTGGGACACAGCACTCCCAGAAGTGTATTTGTAGATGGGTGGCATCATCAGCCTTGCCAAAGGTGGGTATAAGAATTGTATGGAGTGTGAGCAGTCTAAAAGCATTTTCAGCCCTCAGGTAGATGGGGACAAACACACACACAGCAAGGCTGGGATTAAAACACTAACCTAAATACGTTATTACACTACAGCATTATGCAGTTACAGAACGTGCCACCAAGATTACTGGGACACAGTACTCCCAGAGGTATATTTGTAGATGGGTGACATCATCAGCCTTGCCAAAGGTGGGTATAGGAATTGTATGGAGTGTGATCAGTCTAAAAACATTTTTCAGTCCTCAGGGAGATGGGGGCAAACACACACACATGGCAAGTCTGGGATTAGAACACTGACCTAACTACTCTTAGTACACCACAGCATTATGCAGTTACAGAACACACCACTGTGATTACTGGGACATAGTGCTCCCAGAGGTGTATTTGTAGATGAATGACATCATCAGCCTTGCCAAAGGTGGGTATAGGAATTGTAGGGAGTGTGAGCAGTCTAAAATCATTACTCAGCCCTCAAGCAGAGGGGGACAAACATACACATGGCAAGTCTGGGATTAGAACACAGACCTAACAATGTTTTTTACACTACAGTATTATGCAGTTGCAGAACACACCACCAAGATTCCTAGAACACAGCATTCCCAGAGGTGTATTTGTAGATGGGTGACATCATCAGCCTTGCCAAAGGTGGGTATAGGAATTGTACAGAGTGTGAGCAGTCTAAAAGCATTTTTCAACCCTCAGGCAGACGGGGACAAACACACACGGTGAATCTGGGAATAGAACACTGACCTAACTACTTTATTACACTACAGCATTACACTGTTACAGAACGTGCTACTGAGACTAGTGGGATACAGCACTCCCAGAGTTGTATTTGTAGATGGGTGACATCATCAGCCTTGCCAAAGGTGGGTATAGGAATTGTATGGAGTGTGAGCAGTCTAAAAGCATTTTCCAGTCCTCAGGCAGACAGGGGCACATGACAAATCTGGGATTAAAACACTGACCTAACGACTTTATTACACTATAGCATTACGCAGTTACAGAACGCACTACTGAGATTACTGGGACACAGCACTCCCAGAGGTGTATTTGTAGATGGGTGACATCATCAGCCTTGCCAAAGGTGAGCATAAGAATTGTATGGAGTGTGAGCAGTCTAAATGCATTTTTCAGTCCTCAGGCAGATGGGGCAAACACATACACACCAGTGGTGGGAATGGAACACCTGCCGGTCTACAGATCACTATTACAATATTATATAGTTACGTGTCGCGCCACACAGACTACACATTCCAAGGTTGTCATTATGACTTTCTAGGAATGCAGACAGCAACATGGATGCTGGCAGCTAAGATGTACATTCCTGTGAACCTGTGTGTTTAATGTAGGAATCCATTCTGACCTGGAGTATGCCTATCTGTGGAATGGACGACTACTATCACTATACAGGGTTACAATGGCCATGCTCATATACAGAGGCACATAACAGACACAAGGTGTCACTGGGCATGCTCACACACTTAGTAGCACAGGGCTGTTCGGAATGCACTATGTGTCCATCTACACAAGGTTATACTGGGCATGCTTATACACTTAGTAGCACAGGACTGTCTTGGATGCACTCTGATTCTAAACATGGAAGGCCACAGTGGCCATGCTATTACAGGTAGACGTAAAGAACACATTGTAATGGGCTCTGGTGTTAGTAGTTGTCATTGTTAGCAGGAACACTGCTCTACATATATCTGACACCGGTCTTTTACACAATATCTGCTGCTGTCCATCACCTTAGATGTACCATCCTATACCAAGCACAATATCTCCACTTGCAGTGATGTCTTGCTAGGAGTGGAAACTTCTTGACCAACACAAAGAGCCTTGCTAGAAGTGGCAACTGCTTGACCAGCACAATGATCCAATGTCCTGCTGTAAGCACGAGGTTGTCCAGTGTTTGTCATTCTGGGATGACATGACTGACAGTAGACAAGCCTTTGACACTTATCACATGCATCCATGATTCAAGGGAGTGGGGATAATACCCAAGTCACATCCGCCCATATAGTGCCATTCCAAGGCAAATGTCCTAAACACAGGATAACACCCTGACACCTAAAGGACAACTACATTGTATGCGTATGCTAACCAGTGCTAGATGTGTAGCGTCCATAATCACAACTGCTCACTGTAGATCCAACAATGGGGAGTACTGACATCTGTGCAGTGAGGAACACCTGGCTGATGGCTCTGTAGTGGACAATAGCACTACCACCATATACCTCAGAACCAGACAAGTGGGCCATAACACAGGTACGGAATGCTCCAGGTGGTGGTGTCCCCACATACATAGAGGCCACTCACATGTACTGACCGGTACCCCCATCAAAGGCATCACAGATGAGTCATGTGCAGGACATAGTGTCACATGCTGCATTCTAGGATGTGAACCTCAGACACCACCATGCCCTTGGACCACCAACATACATCCATACATGTTGTAGGAGATATAAGAGTACACCACCATGTGACCCTTGACCAGAGGACTGTACCAAGCTCTGTATCAACTGTAGAGAGTACCCATGTACTGACACAGTTGCATCATGTGTTTTGCAATGCAATGATACCACTGTCTGTAACCAGGTCATCTGTACATATACTAGGGGCTCTCGGTTATTTAAAGCATTAGCAGATGACTGTTGCTGTACACCAGTACACACCCTCATGTTTGGATATGATATACATGTACCTGCCCTGCGTATGTACATGCCAGACACACACAACATACATGTAAATAGCATAGCTGTTGTTGTCCTTTGTGCAAACAGGTGGCTATAGCCATTACACACATGCACATGGAATGTAGGTCCATGGTTGCTAAATGCTAACAGTACATAAGGTGTGATATCAATGCTGACAGAGGTAACATTCCCTCTGTACCAGTCACCCATTACACTTATCATATCATACAACAGTCCATGTGTCATGTATGTCATTGCACATGTCCACCAATTGCAATGCCTACAAACATGCCCAAATGACAGGATTGTAGGACCTACACACATGTACATGTAGTGGTGTGCGTACAGATACCATGCATGTGCAGTTGCTGATGTATGCAGATGACGTGTATCTTAGTACATCATGCAGTTGCAATGCAGCCTCAACATTGCCAACTGTATATGGTGATATGCTGAATGTACAGAAATATGTACCTCAGGTATGGACAGATGTGTGGAAATAACTAAGTGGTGGGGTATCTTTGCAGATAGATGTTTGCTGAGGACAGCTCACAGATGTGTCATAAGCGGTCCTACAATAACCTGTGTAACCAGTAAGCAATGGTTTTGTTAATTGAAGGACATAACACACAACTTAGACAGTGGTCAGGGTGACACCAAAGGTAAATCACTTGACACCTGTTAACAGTTAAGATGTCCCATGTGCATAAATCAGCATTGTTGCCAAAGGAAGCATCAGTACACTTTGTAACACGTGCAATACTACTGTAGGTCTGTCATACATATCATGAGCTAGGCAGGTCTTTGATTCACAGTACTGGCATGTGTGGTTGCGTGTGTGTCCATATATGTCACTTATGGTGGGGAATACATCTCAATTGTTACTCACTCTCCTGCACACTAGTGTACACATCTGTACAGACTGCAATGTAGAAAGCAGGACATAGGCAGGAGCGTATATCTCACACATGTGAGGTATCTTTATGTGCGTGACATAGGTGTATGCAATAGTGAATGCCACAGTGTGTGTATGTGTGTGTGTGTGTGTGTGTGTGTGTGTGTGTGTGTGTGTGTGTGTGTATGTGGCTGTCTGGTCCCTGAAGTGAGGATGTATGCTACCATACTGAACTGATAAGACCCCTTCCCCCATCCAGGTGATGCAATCTACTATCCGTGTTGATGTCCCCAATCTTAGGCCATACTGACTACCTGTACATGTGTATTCTCTGTGGCACGTCATGTAGGTGCACAGTTCTGTAATGATGATTTGCACATAGGCAGGGGTCCTCACCTCAACAGTAGCAACTGAGTGTGAGTGTGTGTTACTGTGTCAGTGAATCCATGAGTGTGTGGGTGTGTTACTATGTCACTGAATGCATGTGTGTCAATACCCGAGTGTATGGGTGCAGTTGTGTGTTGGCATCCTGTCATGGGAACGTGTATTACCACTTCCCAATGAGGCATCACACTTCCTACTGGCCTCTACCCTTGTAATCAGCTAGACCACTCTCTTACCTCACTACTCCATGTAACTGTACCTGTGATATCACCCAGTATGGATGTCACGTCTGTAGCCACAGTAGTGTAATACATAGCTATCATGCTCTTGGATCAGTAGACATGTTTGGAACATGGGACATTCTCACTGTTATGTGGCAGCTACATGGTGCATGCTGGTATATTCATACATACCTGTGAGTAGTCCACATTGACATATGGGACACTAACTGCAAACATCGACATCCACCAGCACGTGCAATTAGACCTGAAGGAGGAAATCAGAACATCATGACCAACATGCAGTTACTGTTGTTACACAACACACATACTGTTAACAGTACGAAATGCATTGTACACCTGTAGAACATGGTATGTCTTCTGCCTGTCAACAGTACTCAACAATTGTAATCTACACTTATCTTCCTAGTCTGTTCACCCTGTGCATCAGACCATATGAGCATGTCCCTGCACAGATGATGTGGATGTCAGGGATGCGGCACTGGCATCATCATATGCACAGGGTGATAATGCTTGCCAGAGGCCTAGGCTGCACCATTGGATGACATCATGTGTGTGGGTTAGGGTCTTTTATCTAATTGGGCTTGTGTGGATGTTATGCATGTGTGTGTTGAGGTGCCCTACATATGTTTCTAATGTGTGCATGTATGTATGCACACAGTTCTGGCATGTGCCTGGCCTACACAGGGGTATTATTGACAGCTGCAGACTGTACAGGCCAGGTTTTACAGTTCACGGTGTCCGGCCATGGACATTTGACCTGTGCCTGCCAGGGGTTACACAGGCACTACCAGGCAGAGGTGCAGAGTGGGTATTGTCTGATGACACTTGTCCACTGGAACTGTGTCCCTGTTGGGACCGTCCAGGGCCATGTGCACGTGGCCTGCTGTGTTGTGGTGTGGACAGCACAGCGCCAACTGCACTGCTGCTACCGCCACTATGGGAGCGGACATGTGAGGTAGCTTGTACATGTAGACCTGAAACAGGTGATGTAGCAGGTGTACGTCCACATGCCCAATGCCTCACTCCTACCAGATGTTCCAACACAGACAGCTCACGCTCGCGGTTTGTCATGCCACGGTCAAGAACTCCAACCATGTCACCCAACCAACTATCCAAAGCTTCAGCAATCTGCTGTTGAGCATTTACCATTGCCTGGATGTTGTTGTATAAAGAACGGACAGCAGCCCTCTGATACCTCTGATCTTCTCTGTTGTGCCATTAAGCACATGCCTGTGCCTCCATAACAGCCTGAAACATGCATCTGGTGACACAAGCTGCTGTGCTCTGTCTTGCAGGAGCATGTTGGCCAGAGGTCCTCCTACGAGCAGCACTGGCCACGTGCCTGTGTAGGGCACCACCAGTCAGTTGGTTGACACCATGGTGTGCAGGCACTCCTTCCATAGCCCCCACACTTTCCTGTTCCAAGCTACCAAACACCAACTGTCCTTCCACTATGGCCACTGGTGATGGGGTATGTGCAGGCATGGGATCTGTGCGCGGGGATGCGGGGGATATAGGTGGAATGGCAACCAATGGCACAGATTCAGCCCCTGACAATCCTGCCTGTGCCTCAATCATATGTTCATCATCACTGCTAGAGTCTGTGGGGACACTAAAATTAGATGGACCGCAGGAGGGCAACGCACCTACATCACCTGTGAGAGCAGACAAGAACTGTCCATTACAATCTATACAATAGACACACACTCACACACACACAGACACATGTGATATGACAGAAGGCATGCAACATGCATGTGATATGGCAGACAGCATGCTGCACAGACAATAATAGTGGTAGTTATACATCCCTGGGTTGCACACAATAGCATGCATGTGTCATAGCAGATGGCATGCAAATTACACAATCATAGTAGTAGTTAGCATACATCCCTGTGTTGCACCATGTAGACCAGCACAGGTTAACAGTACACCTGCCTAATGTGTGGCATATGACCTTGACAATCACATGTAGTATGACATGTGATCGGCTGACGTGTGCAATAACATGCATACATGTTTAACACAATGGTGTCCTGTCAAATATACAGTGGGGTAATGGTGTCCCAATGCAGTGTTGTCTGTCTGCCCTACAGATATACTGCACATTTAGCTGATGTGCATGGCCATTGCAGGGAATCATGAGGCATCTCTATTGCTATACAGTGTGAGTTACAGACACATTTCATAGCCATGACTGTGTTCAAATACAATACATATATACTGTGGAATGTGACCCATGTCACTGAGGTGTATACACACTAAATCATATGATGTGGAATGTGTGACACACGGTATACAGATGACACCCCTGCACATCTGCAACCATATTGCTGCTGCCTGGCAACTATGGCCAGAGATGGCGAACACGTTGGAACACCATGTCCCACATGACATCTGTGTACCACACACACACGCACACACGCACACACACACACACACACACACACACACACACACACACACACACACACACACACACACACACACAAAGAGCAAGTATGACATTGATGTCCTACACCAGCAAGGGGAATGTACTGTATCTGTCAGCTGATGTGGATACTGTACAGGTGACTGTTGTCATGTCATGACACCCTCAAGATGTTCAACACATCTTATGTGGTGGATTGATGTCACGCCTACACATAATGTGCACAGGCCTGTAGGATGTCTAGTGTTCCACATCTGCAATATAACCATTACACAAAGGCCATAGTTGGACCATGTGTAGCCATTGTACGACAGGGTGTACACACAAGCACATCACGTCTACTGTGGGTGTTGCTTCATGTCTCTGGCCATCCTCAATGGCCATGTGTGTACATGTGTTGGCCAAATTATTGTGGCGGGTGTCTATTTCACATGTCTGTGTTGTCCCATATGACATACACCCATAGATGTCATATGCTCCACTGACGACATGGTTATGCAGACAAAGGGTGGTATGTTTGGTATGTGGGATATATTTTTCAGGTTAGTTAAGCAGTGTTGCAGCCAGGCCACTAGATGTCAAGGAGATGTCAAGATAGCAAATCACATTGTGTGACATTCATAGCAGGGCTATGATCCACACCAGTGAATCCTGTGGGCTGGCCATACTTCAGCCCACTGTGTAATACTGTTTGTATTCCCCACATGTGTAGTTCTGATCTGTAGTGCATGTCCATACAGTGAACAGCACTTCCACCATTGTATGCACAGCTGTCCACACATCTGGCAATGACAGTTTGTGAGGATTCATGTCGGTTATTCACATAGTTTGCAAGTTTTGCACATGGGTAGGCATTGTGATGCATTGCAGGTGTGACCAGTATATTGTGACAGGACCATACATTATGTGTACATGTGGCAAATGGCCACATGGCAGATAGATCTGTGCATTACTATACCTGATAAATAATAACAATCTCACCTGCAATGGGCTGTTGTTGCAGCTGAATGCCAGAAGTACCTAAATAGGAGTTGCACAGCAGTATGAGCATTATCCACGGCTGTATGATAGCTACAGGGTGCAATGTGCATGTTAACACATACACCAGTACATTACACTATACTATGGTGTATGCACATGTGTGCATACACAGAGTAGCATGCTATAGTATGCGGCATGTGTGTATACATGCCTTGCATATGATGTTACATAACATATTGTACAGTGACACATGCAACTATATGGAATATAGTTGTTATAGGTGCAGTAGTGACTTACCAAACAATTCCAGTCTCAGTGGTTGAGAGACACCCACCTCCACAGTATCGGCTAAGGCTTATGGATGTTGTTCTGCAGGTGTCCCAGATTGGCCAGTAGCTCCTCGGTACGTGTGAGGTGAGGCTGGGTTGGTGGTCCACCACCAGTTGCACCTTGTTCCCTGGCATTCACATGCTGTTTCAGCCATCTAATGAGGTCTGTACAGTGTCTGCGCACCTGCTGGTATGTGCGGTTGTGGCCATCCACATCATTAACCATCTTACAAAGTTCCATCCACAGGGCATCCCGCTGCTGTGCACCCTGTGCACATGGCTGAACAGGATATCATGATTGTCATGTAGGTATGGGATGAGGGCCTCATCCTCCAAGCAGGTATAAGGGGGTAGCCTTGCACGTGGCATACCTGGAAGACATAATGATGGAGACAGGTCACAGTAACTCACAAAGACATACAGAGCTACAGCTGAACATACATGTGTATTGCATTTATTACGATTAAATAGTTGTCTTTGAAAATCTACATGACACTGACACCACTGACATGTTTGTGTCATGCACATATGACACTCAATGGTGAGTGGATATTATCACCATATGTGTGTGTGTATGTGTGTGTGTGTGTGTGTGTGTGTGTGTGTGTGTGACCTGATTACATTGCTCATACTCCATGTGGATGCTGTCATGATGTGGGCATGTCTGTTTGCCTGAACTGGTGTTCCTACTTCTCAGCACATGGCTGGATATGTCCACATTAATGCAGTCGACCTTGATGCTGTGTATATGTCACATATAAAGACTTACACTGCCTTAACGGACATGACCTGTGACCATGCAGACTTGCTCATAAAAGGTTTTACATGTGTTCTGCCATATACATCTACACAGCACTGTACAGCAATTCAGCATCTTGCCATGTATTACCTGTGTTGCACATGTGATACACATGGGACACTGGCTAGCCAGATGGTATTTGCAGGGATGGATATCAACTTTAACATGTACAGTCAAAGTCAACTAGTAGGCTATATGCCCTGGGCCATGTATGAATCTAGGATGAAAAGTTACCTGGCTGTAGCCGACAGGCAGGTCTCTGGGGCCAGGTGGAGCAGTGAAACATAACTGATCCACAGGGTTAATGATACATTTACCATGTGGTCATCACACCATGTCTGAGAGGGGAGCGATGTGCAGCTTTGCTGAACAGGAATGCATAGTATGGCAGGACTATGTAAAGTGTATGGGACAAGGATCTGTCCAGCATGTGGTGATCCTAGTACTAGGAAGGTGGATGTCCATGAAGTATGTGTTTGAGATCAGGATGTGTACGTGTAGCATGTCCAACATCATTGGGTTGGACATGGATTTATTCAGGGTATGCATCATGCTACATAGTGGAGATGGGGAATGAGAAGGCTGGTGTAGGCCATCTGAACATGGCCAATACCACTTAAAGGAAATATGCGATCTGATATGGGTCACTTGAGTGTTGTGTATGGCTGGACAATGATCTCTATATTCATGGATGGAACCCTGTCATGATTAGGGTTGTAACATATGACTACCTGACAGGTGTGGTGACATAGCTATCACAGGAAAGACAACTGCCCAGCTGCATCCCTTATACACAGTGTCCATTATGTTGACCGCTGCATAGGTGGTAGTTCATGGGTACAGGGTTATTAACATAGGGGTGACAATGCAATATGTAGCTGTCATATTGTGGCTATATGTCACACACAAAGCCCCTTCTGTATGTTGTCCACAACACTCTGAGTCGACTATTATTCCTAGGTCATAGTCTTTCGCATACTTCAGTAGGCAGATGCCTTCTATTTGTCTGTGTAGTATGGACTACAATGAGGGGGAATACAATGATATAACCCTGTCTTACTGTAGCTAGCACTGGTGTGATGTGCATGTATTATTCAGACACCTTCTGTAGTGTTGGTTCTGCCAGCAGTCCCATTGCAAAACACTCCTGTGACATAGGAATGTACATCTAGTATACCGAGTGTAGGTGGAACACAGTATGGGTGATGATGTCTTATGACCTGGCAAGGTTATGATATGCAGTGTGAAATCAACCTTTCTGTCATCTACATCTGTACTGCTGACATCAAATAATTTGATCAAGGTTCATAGCCTTTCCGACCAGACTCAGCAGAGTAGTATTGCAGTACTTCCCATTATCAGTGGTGTCTCCCCCTTTGCGGGTTGTGATACCTGTTGGTGTGCACCATTCAGTGTGTACATAGCCTGACATGAAGCTATGTTTTACATGATGTGTATGTGGAGAGCAACTTGTTTTGCCATATGTGTATGATACAACCTGTGATGCGGACAGGTCCCATGCAGCCTGAGTACAACTTGTACCTGCTAAAGGGGCCCTGTGGTGTACATGGATATATGATTGTGTACCTGTGGGGGGGCAGTGTGTTTATGTTATCCAAGACCCTATCTGGATTGCTTATTCATGCTTAGCACTTGTTCAGAACTTGTAAGCACTACGTAAGCTATTAATTACTATAGCACTCAATTTTCCTCATTACCTAGAGGTAAACAGGTTTTGTATATACTTTTCTCACTTGCTTAGAGTAAAATAGCTCTTGTACTTACTTTCTTCACTTATCTAGGGGAAATTAGTCTTATATTCAGGCATGTCCAAGGGTTAGCTGCCAGTGTTCTCTCCTGTCTTTCTGATGAATCTGGACATCTTGAGGCAATGTAGACATTGCCTCATGTACACAGACAACCATCTCCGCCTACCACCCAACACTACAACTTGTGAGAGATGCATTTATCTAGCCAAACTGGAGGGAAAGCTCTCTCCAACCAAGCCTGACCCTGACAGTCATGTGGAGAAGGTAAACATTCGCACCACACCACACTCATCACATAGTCTCACTGAATCTACCCCACCATTAACTGAGAAAACTACTTGTGTACCAACTCATTAGCTCAACGCTTTCTGGAATTCATAAACACCAATGCCCTGGATCAACATATCCACACACCCACCAGGAGCAACAATATCCTAGACCTAGGCATTACCAACATGAATGACCGGTGTTCCACACTTGAAGTCAACTCCTCGTTGGTCCAATCCGACCATAAGCTGAACACCATTGATTTCCACATCCCGCCCCCACCCCCATTAAGAAAACCACATTATAATATGTCTACAAAGCTAACTTCATGCTTCTTAAGGCAGATGTGGTGAACGTCATGATACCCATGCAGATGGACAACACTGTTACAACTGCTGAATCCTACACAAATGCACTCTATACGCACTTACACGAGTGCATGGATTGTGCTATTCCAGACAGAACCAGGATGCTATAAACCTAATTAAGGAAGCTGATCTGGTGGTCCCCTGCCATAAACAAACTGTACAACAGGAGGAAGACACTGTTGCAAAAGAGTACAATCCCATGCATGGAAGAGCTCCCTGGTCAGCCTCATTAAGAAGGTGAGATCCCTTATAAGATCCCCCAAAGCTAGCTATGAAAACAAAACTGCCACTAATTCCAGCAACAACCACGAAGCATTCTATAGCTATGATATATATCTCAATGTCAACACCCAGATCTGCTCTGAGTTACAGCACAAAGGCACAGACATTACAGAACCAACTGATATTGCCAACATCCTGGCAGATAGGTTCAGTGCTACCTTTCCCCCCTCTCACCCCCTAAAAGGCCCATATCTATACAGGAAGAGTGCAGAGTCCCTGTACTCACAACTAGGCAGGTAAAAGCTGCACACTCTAAAGCCAATATCACAGTATCCATAGGACCGGACAACATCCCAGGCTGTGTTTTACATGAACTTCAGAACATACTGGCTCCCCACCTATGAACCATGTTCAGTAATAGCCTCACATCAGGCTTTGTGCCCCCTGAATGATGCACAGCAACAGTTTTTCCACTCCACATAGGTGGCGCCACAATGGACCATGGGACCTATTGCCCTAGAGGCCTGACTAGTCTGGTCTGCAAGGCTATGGAGTACATCATCATGGATCTCAGTCACAGAGACATTGGGTACCTCCAAACCTTTGACCCCTCCCACTTTGGCTTTGTTAAGGGCAGACCATGTCTCCTAAGCCTGGTGGATTTCTTAGAGACAGTTAACAAGGCATTAGATAAGGGTAAGGATATCCACACAGCCTACCTAGATCTCTCAAAGGCTTTCAACACACCATTCCTCATTCATGTATTATCGACATACCCATCCACCTGAAAATTAACTCCTACGTCATGTGATGGTTCGCAAAGTGGCTCACGCAAAGAACCCACACAGTGGGAGTTGCATACCCTAGGTCCGACTGTATACCATTTACAAGTGGCGTCCCCCAGGGCTCAGTCCTAGGACCCCTCATGTTCGGTATATAATTCTCTGTCATGCAGGCAAGCACAGGAGTGCTTTGGCTGAAAAGGTTTGCAGATGACTGCAAACTAGGGGACATAATTGTTTCCCCAGCTGTTACAGACACCCTCCAGAAGGGTCCCACTGAGACGGATACATGGTGTCAATATCATGGCTTCAAGCTGAATGTGAAAAAGTGCATAGTCATCCCCTTTGGATATAACTAATTACCTGCAGACTACCACATAGGTGCTAGACCCCTACATACAGAAAAGGTAATAAGGGATCTGGGAACCCCAGTAGATAGCAAATCTCCTTTGATATCCATAATGACAAGGTGGTTAGAATATCCTTCTATGTGGAACCCCTAACTCTAATGGGTTTGCATCCAGAACAAAGGAGGCCATTGTGCCTCTCTACTCATGGCTTATTAGACCCATTAAAGGATACAAACCCCATTTGGGATATACCTTACAAGACAACTGCAACAGCTTGGAAGACCACACCAGTACCACAGCAAGACGATTACTGACCTCAAACAGATGACCTATGCAGCCCAACCTAAGAAACTCCAGCTGTACGCGGTTGCATACCGCATGCTCACAGGTGATCTCTGCTTGACATACAAGGCCCATGTCAGACCCAGTATTGCTGGATATGCTCCACCTAAACATAGGCCCATGAGAGCCACATGCTCTAGGGATATACTCCTAACCACAACAATGACTAGCATATGCTGGACGGATAGAATCCTGACCCAGAGACTCCCCATGTTTTGGAACATGATTCCAATGTACATCAGGCAGGGCCCCTCACTAGCACTCTTCAAGGGAAACCTTGACGGGTGGATGGGAGATAGACATGTACCCTAGGGATCACTGCAGTGGCTCTGCTGGACAGAGGCACAGGGAACTAATGGCTCTGCCATCCAGAGGCACAGGGAACTAACCTATGGGGGTGCGAAAGCCAACAAACTCTAGCTAGGCTTATGAATACCCTTGGTAAGACAGCCTAGTACCTACCTTTGCACTTATTACATGTCTTATGTGCATGGATAGTTAACTAGCTCTTCCATTTTACTTTGCTATCATGCTGATAAACTGTCAGGTGACTACAAGTCATATGTATCCTGTCATTGTGTATTGTAAATTCCAATAGACATAACTAATGTTTCCCTAACATAACAGCAATGCTATGTAACTTGTAATACATATCTGCCTACAATACTGTACATTACACAGTTATTGGCACAATATCCCACAATGCAAATCATAATTGCACAGTGGGCCAACCTTTGACATGTTATTCTCAGTAATACACCCATACATATGCCTACTGTTACAATATATCTACATATACTATCCCCTGTTATAGCACATACTTGATGGACCAGTCCTGCAACTGACAGCGGCTGGTGAGGAATATTTGTGTTCAAAGCCCTTATATAGCATCCCTTGTGGTGTATGCGGTGTTTCCCTTGTGACCTACAGCAGTACACACATAAATACTACAAGCGTTACTATGCTCAACAATACATCACTGCAAGATAACTGTTCCCACTATATGGATTGCGTGCACTTTAAATATTACAGAACAGGTACTACATACACAGACATACTGAGTGTTCTACATACCTTATTAGTAACCCGAGGTGTCGTTGACTGTTAATTAAATCCTTTTCAGTTTGTGTTTCAATCTTCTTTGTAACATTCTGCTGGCATATACAGATGTGTGATAAGCTATCCTTTTCTTGTTAAATATCGGTAACATGTGCTATCCTGACCACCAATTGGTGTTCCAAAGTAGTTAATTAGATGCACATCAGCTGTGCAGCTACCCCATTAGCCAATACCATGGCAACAGTAGTGTATAATTGAGTACTCCACTTGGGAGTTGTCCGTTTGCCTTACTTTCGAGGATGACAGCCTGGATGTGTTGTTTGTGATGTATTTCAACAGCTATATGGAGACAGACAGAGATATATTAGCTTCATGACTCCCGTGGATTGTGTGTAATGGCTAAAAGATGTTGTTCTACATGTGAGTACAGCTGTTATATTTCAGAACATTGCTACTTATGCAGGATTTGTTTGTACCTGATACTTCTGCAGATGTTTCAGTCTGGCAAGGATGTTTGGGCAGCTCAAGGCTGTATGGCTATGCATGAACTGTTATGTGGTTTACAGTGTGCTCACCAGATATCCTTGATTTGGTGTACATGTGTATCATACTGTGCTGTTAATCAGTAATTGGTAACAACAAACCCTGTAACATCAGCAGCTGTTCCATTGTATAACAGCAACTATTTCACATAGGGCTGTGTTAGTGTGTCTCTGACAAGGTATGTTAAGGCTTCTGCAGATGTCATACAGTGAGTGAATGATTTGTGATGTTATTACAGTTTGTATTGTAATTTGTTTGAGTGTGGGTGTGATGTTGGTGGGTGTACATAGCAGATGCAAGTGTGTAGGAACTGCTTTTATGCATAATCGATATGTGCGTGAGGGTTCCTTCCCTATTTGAACACCTATCCTTTAGTGGGCTAATGCTATGGTAATTGCAGGCTGATTCATTAAGGCACTGTTAAGTGGTTCCTGTATAGCATGCAGGTGATGGTAGTCTTTGAATCCTTTCAGCAAAACATCGGAATGTAATAAAGTGTTGCTACATGAAAGCTGTGTATTTCTGTCATAGGTATTTGTAGTCAGTGGAGTCGTGTTGGTGACTGACCCTCTTTGGCTAGGGTTGCCACCTTTTCATATGGCCATAGTGGGACATTTTCGGGACACACATCAGATTTTACAGGCTGACACAAACCCATGGTCAGTAAAAGGGATAGAACTTTCCTTTCTTGCCTAAATATAAGCTTATTCTTGTAGCAGTTTAGTTGCTTATCCTGTTTCTTTTAAAATGTAGGTATTTTAGATACAGAAAGAACTATTGTATGCAACTATTACATTACATATGGGACATAATTATGTCCTACAATCTCAGGACATTTGACAAGTTTAATATATTTGGTCAGGACACAACTGCCCAAAAAGGGACTGTCCCTCGCAAAGTGGGACAGGTGGTAACCCTATCATTGGCTCATGTCCCTAGCACATATTTGTAATAGTGTATAGGCATATACTCTCCATATCCTTTGTTCATAAAGGTTGTTCGTGGCAGAATGTGTGATTGCTATGGTCCATGTTATACTCATATATGAACACTTCAACCGCTGTATACGGGATACCTATGGAATCCCGAACCCACACAATTCTGACGCCCAGAGTACCGGGCCCAGACTCCCATACCCCACATTACCAACAGCGACAGTAACTTGCGAAAGTAACACAAACATGGAACACACACACACACACACACACACACACACACACACACACACACAGACACACTGCTATCCACCACATCTAAAATAACCATCCTACAGTATGTATGAGCAGGTGGGCAAGCCCCCCTACACCCTGCATGTGGGTGTCAACACCCCCCACACCCCCCTACTTTAATATTCTACCTCCTAGATCACACAAACAGACGCACAAAGCAAACCCACACTCATACATTACAGTCCCCCAGGAACACACACCACACTCAGAACACACACGTACACATGCTACAGCCCTCAGAAACACACTTATACACAGTAACCTACCTGAACCGCAACACTAGAAGCACTGACTAACTGTCTCTTAACATCGTGATTTCAAACCTCGCGCTTCTGGTGTTTCGGTACTGTGGTCTTTCGGACTTTAAGCCTCTTGATTATGCACATCAGTATGTCAAGCAGTCGGTATGTGGTAGGTATCCCATTTATATGTACCTCCATGGTTATGTAGATGTTGTTAACCTATCTATATATCTACATATATATGTATATCCCCATATATCGACATATCTCTCTCTCTCTCTCTCCTTCTCTCTCTCTCTCTCTATATATATATATATATATATATATATATATATATATATATATATATATATATATATATATATATATATATATATATATATATATATATATATATATATATATATATATATATAGCATACACCTTTCATTGGGTACATGCCGGTTTGTTCTATTTCCACACATTCCTACCTTTTGTGTTTTATCCTGTCAGTATGCACACCTGCCATAAGTACATCTCAGGTAGCTTAGTGGTATGTTATTGTGAAGATTGTGTACATGGTTGCATGTTCTAATCCTGGCAGTGGTAATTTTACCTCTCAGAGCAGGCACTGGTAGTGCAAGGGTGATTAATGTACATTTCAGCGGTTGTGTGTTCTACATGTTTATTATTCTGTGGAATACTACCTATATATGCAAGCTGTGGTTAAGGTATCTATGTAACATGTTAATCATCTGAGAAGATTCCTGTCACAGATACTCCCCATTATTTGGAACTATATCCCTGATTACATTATACAAAACCCCTCATTAACACTCCAGGGAATCCTTGCAGAGTGGGTGGGGAACAGTGGATACACCCCAAGGATCTCGCAATTGGCTCTGCTCCACAGAGGGACAGTTAGTTAATCAATGGGGTGGCGGCAGCAGACACTTTTTGACTATGCTTATGAGTGGCCTTGGGCAGTTAGGCATGTACCTACCTATGTATCTATGAACCTATACATGCAGTATGGACACATGCTGATAGCTTAATTTACTGTTCAGGTATTGACTTACCTTGTGCCAATGGCAGTTCTATGTACAATTGTTGAGGGCTACATATATAGGATGCACACAGTAGACCACCTATACATGACAATTTACAGGTGGTCATGTGTGTGTGTGCGCCATCCATGTTTGCTGTGTGTGCAGGTGGAGAAGGGTGTCAGTCCATAAGTGCCTACACTGTCAGTGTGTGTACTATACGTTCCCTCTTTGCCAAGGCATGGGCATACTGGGCACACCTTCGTCTGCCTACTGGGGCTGGCACAGGGTGTTCGTGGTCTGAGTCCCTCTGTGCCTGTGGGGCCCTTGGCAATAGTTTGGGGCTGTGAGGGCCTTCACCATTCTGTCCCTGTTGCAGCTGTTTCCACAGGAACATATTGTGTAGCATGGCACATACTATGAAGATGTGGGCACACGTGCCTGGAGAGTACTGCAAGGCTCTACCAGATATGTCCAAGCAACGGAACCGTGATTTCAGCATCTGAAACATGTGCTCTATGATGATTCTGGTTTCTGCATGTGCCTCATTATGGTGTTCTTGCGTGGCTGTGTGTGTATTTCTGATGGGAGTCATCATCCATGGTTCCAGTGCATAGCCAGCATCCCCCACCAGGTGGCCATATGGGATGTCCCCCCTTGCAAATACCTGATACAGCTATGAGGCATGCCAGATGTGGGAGTCATGATAGCTTCCAGGGCTGCCAGCACACACATCCATGATAATGCCCTGGGCATTGCACATGACCTGGAAGTTGATGGAGGGGTATCCCTTGTGGTTTATGTAGCACCTACCCTGCTCACCGGGTGGTGTCTTGATGTGTATGTGCATGCAGTCTATTGCACCCAGTACCTCCAGGTAGTCTGCCACATGGTGCAAGAGACGCATATTGCTGGCCAACTCCTCCTGCATTCGGGGGAATTATATGTGCTCATTGGCATGTGGTAACATGGCATCCAGGAACTGGTGGAGTAACCTGAATGCTGATGCCTGTGAGATCCCCATGATATCCTCAGTTGGCCTTTGGAAGGTAACTGTGGCTAGTATTCTCAAGCTTACACATACTTTCATGTCCATTGGAATGGGTTCCCCTCTGTTACTTCTGGCTCTGAGGCATGGCTGGCACAGCTCAACAAGTTGCTATATGGTGTTTCTGTCCACCCTGTAATGCTCTACTATTTCCAGATCATGTAGCCCCTGGTAGGTTACCCTGGATCTGAACACTCTTCTCCTCCTCCAGTGCCTGAGATGGTTGTCAGCATCATCCTCCACACCACCGTCAGTCTCCAACACATGCTGGTTAATCAAAGCTATGACAGCCCCTAACGTGTACATATTAAATGTTCCCCATCTGTATACACCAATGGTGCAGAGTGTCTGGGAATACACAAGTGTGTGTGTGGGGCTTTCACACCTTATACTATTGTGCAATGGATGATGCTGGTGTAATTGGGTGTGTATGTGCAATTCCAGCTGCGGGGTATCCAAATTATGGGTTTTACAGCAGGTACTGCTATTGTGGGGCCTTTGGTGTCGACTTACACTTGGCTGCCATGATTCATCTATTGCCCTTTACTTCACTTTTCAACCCGATTCCCCTCCCATTGTCAAGCATGCCTCCAGCTGCCTGCTTTCTTATTTTGTACTTTCACAACCCAGGATTGTGTTGGAAAATGTGTTAGGTAGCTGATCTACTGCAAGTTTGCTTTGTTCTGCTGTGACAGTTCTCTTTTCTTTGCAATACGGCATCTCCCTTATCCTGTTCTGCAGATAGCTGCTAGCAGCTTTGTTAGCTGTTGTCAATGGCCCACTGTGAGTTCCTAAGTGTTAATTACTCATTTGCACTCCAATTACCATGCTGCAGCATTTCCTTATTGTCTTCCCATATCCTTCCTGTTTCAGCTGTGGTGTGCACTGCGCACAGCCATTTACCGGGTTTCAGGAGCGTTTTCATCCTCGTTCACATGCACTTTTGGTTACCTTGTGTGCTCTCAGCTAAGCAAAGCTATGGCTACTTCCACACCCCTATCCTGCAGCTTTGCTCAGCAACAGGCAACCCACATTAGCAATGCTCCAATGTGCTTACAGCTACGGTGGCGCACCCCTCTCTTGATGTCATGTTTATCTCCAGGCCACACCTCGGTGTTGTACCGCTATGCCGTGTGGTACATCCTTACTCCAGCGGGGAGTTTGTGATTCAGTATTGCTTGACTCATTTGCATGGCATTGACTACTAATTCCTAGTTACCGTGCAGAACACTGTCACAGAACCTTAGGAACCCTTGTGCCATGGTTGTGGTGTAGCGTGTGTGCCATTGACTATTATGGGGAATTCATGAATTGTGTTACATTGCAGTTTTATAACATCTAAATATATTTTCATTGTGATCCTGTTTACGCACCAATGCACTGTGGTTTTACTTTGCGTTAGTGTGGCCATGACATTAAATGTTATTTTTTATGTGTTGTGCATGTTTTTTATGCCATTGGTTATATATTTAGCCATTGGCATATATTAACATTATAATACGTAAGTTTGGTCTGCTTTCATGGCTCCGATTTTATGTTTGAAAAAATGTAAACCATTTTTTTGGTTTACATTTCTTCATGCTTACACTACGTCTGTACCAATTAATGAATCGCTATATACCTTCATTTGCATGCTACACTGCTGCACATGGGGTAATTAGCAAACATGTGCCAGAAGCTGCGCAGCTCTGGCATACACTGGTAGTGCACGTGGAAACAGCTCGTACCTGAATCGCTTGGAGGCCATATTTGGCACTAGATTGCCGACGGTACTCCGGCGATTGGTGCAAGCTTCATGAATTCCGGGGATTATCTTCTCCGGTACCTGTGTTGCCTGAGTCATAATCACAGCTCCATTTCTTTGCATGTCACAAAATCAGGACATAAATTAGAACAGTTTTTGAGAAGATTCAGGAATTTATCAGTTTTCTTATAGAATTTCCACTTGCTGTCTATTGGCAATATTCCTTAATTTTTTAGTAAGCTAAATATATCAGTTTATTTAGAAGAAAATCCATGTTTGCAATTACAATCACCATTTAGTAACTTCTTTCAACACGGATGCTTCCCAAAATGACAAATATCAGTTAAAGTTATTTTTGTACTGTTTTTAAAGCATGCAAATCGAAAAAAATGTAAATAAAAAGCATAAAGACATACATTTAGACCAAGAAAACAAGTGCAGACATTGTAGATTAAATTTAAATTAGTTACACTGGATTTAACATTCTTAAAATAAAATTTATCTAACTTTGTCTTGTTCAGATCATCAAATGTCATCTGTTTTCTTCTGTCAGACTGTTAATCTTTTAAATTAAGACTGTAAGCATCTATTACTTTAAATGACAGACACAACTGTTCTTCAAATAAGCAGAAATACAATTGCTCCTTACCTACTTATAAGAATTTGCATCTGAAAACAATAACCAGGCTATCTATTTTTATTAACTAGAATTATAAATTGTTTTTAAATTGTTCCTGAAATCAGACAACACTTGATGGCAATAGATCTCATGCTGTGATCATTTTGAAAAGATGCTATTTTTCTTCCTTTCTAATAAGATCCAATGCTTTTTAAATTGTGAGTAAAATGACAGTGTAGCTATGAGCTTCAGTCTGTCAGCTGTGTATCTATAGAGGTTCAGAAATGACAGATCGTCTGAAATGCCAACATATCCACATAATATGTCTGGCTCCCATTTCGTCTACTTGCTTTCATGGTCAGTAGCTTTAGTCACATGATGATATAATAACGACACTAGAAATAAACAGCTTAAAGAAACATTGTACACTATAGGAGATAATGGCTCTACCAACAAATAAGTGCTGCATCCAAGATGTATTGCTTTTTATTTTTGACATTCTAAATGAGTCTTTTTATATGAAAACTAAGAACATGATAAAAAGATTCCAAGATATATTTTTCCCTGAGGTGACTAGAATAATGTTTTCTTTATTAATATGGTGACAAGAAGTATAATTTATTTATTGGGTTCACTTGGTAAGCTTTCTAGTTACCTTTTTTTTTCAGAGGGCAGTCAATGTGACTTTCTCAGAGTCAAATGGGCGGCAAGTAGAAAATGTAGAAGCCAAATCATGACTCCCTGTACCATCATATTATCTTAACATTTGTTTTAAACTGTCAGGCACTTTAAGTCTGATTCTGTCACATTAAAGTGAAACACCCAGTTTATTCTAACAGACTGGGGTGCATACATTTTCCAAGATTCAGTGTGCAACCGCACTCTGACATTTTCTCTTAGCAATTTCATCTCTCATATTTAACTTTCATTTGATCCAGTAACATCTTTGTAGTGCATTGTGTGCCATGATTATGCTGAAAAATGTTTAAATAATATTGTGGTTAAGCATTAGTACAGAGTGAGAACCGACACTAACAATGCTTAGGAGATTATTAAGTGCCATCTAGGCACTGTTAACATCATGTCTACAGTAAAAGCAGACGGCACTGATCAGAAATCAGCAATAGCAGCATGGCATGAAACAACATTGTTTCAGCTACCATTTCTGTCTGATGGCTGCTAAAGTACACCCGATACTTTGGTTACAACCATTTCCCTTACACAGCGAATATGTAAGACGTCAACCATTTCCCCACTACTTTACCAGCTTTCAAATCTGGTACAGCACATCATGCTTTTTATTTATTTATGTATCTATTTATTTATTTATTTATTTATTTAGTTAGTTATATTTTTAAGTAATTTGTCACTGACTAGTAGTAGAAGATAAAGCTCCATGCACTACAAAGGATTATGACTGGATCTTCGATTAAAACAAAAAGTTATGTGATCTTGGCCTAGATTCTAAGATTCACTTCTCTAGCTTTACTCTCGAGGTGAATTTCTTGGTATCCATGCCTCAGGCATATAATATGCTTATTACAAATGCAACCCAATAATGATCTTCTATATTCTAACTGGCAAATACAAAAAAAGTTTAGCAAATTTATTTCCAATATTCATATCATTACATGCTAAAAATAATGCATTTTCTGAACAATTAAATGATCTATGTAACATTTACAAAATCCGTGATTAACTAAACCACATTACAACTTAAAATTTTCATTGTGAATAGTAAATGTGTTTTCTTTATATATATATATATATATATATATATATATATATATATATATATATATATATATATATATATATATATATATATATATCTATATATATACACATGTATAATATTTAGTGGCAGTTTGGGAATGAAAGTTGTATATTTATATTTTAATCAGCAATGTTAATCAATAATGCTAATCCTTTCAGTGAGTTATAATTCTAATCTAAACTTTTGGGGAATCCCATAAATTCTGAATCTGAAACTTGGTACTACATGTTATGTTGACTGAAAGTAAAGAGTCACTTGTGAATTGCTATGCATTGAGTACTCAGCTGCAGTAACGAATTTATAACAGTAAAGACTGTAGTCATCTCTACAGTACAGCAGGATGAAGCCTTAACTACAACCCAAATTTGTCATATTTTATTTGCGGCCTGTGCTCTGGATGAGCTTGCATGGAGGGAGAGGAATGACATGCCCCCAGATTCACAAATCTTCCATGCAGGACTAGCTTAGTCCTGCATGGAAGTGCCCATTTAGGAGCAGGACAGCAGTGCGCCATGCATATTAGCAAGGCACACTGCCCGAGCTCCTAGGCTTACACGGAGCATGTACAAGTTCAGGGGGCATGTCTGAGAGCAGAACTCTCAGAATAAACATACCCCTGCAATGTAGAACAGCAGAAGGTGTTAAGAAATGAGCAAGATTGCTCATAGGTGTCTGCATATCCCCACCAACAGTCCCCCATGTGTACAACAGCAACAGTACATATAAATTAAAGAAGAAACCCTTTTATTTATTTTTTAAAAAATGAGTACAGCTAGCAGTAGGTGCATGGGTGTGCCCATTGCTTAGCTACAGTTATAGCAGCTTAAAAGGCTAAAGAGGATAACAAGGAAGATATATGCAAATGAAGCAGCACACTAATAGTGAAGTTTGCCGAGCATTCGCCTAACGAGCAGGCATTCCAGGTTCGAGTTCCACTGCAGCACAGTCTATTTTACATGGCAAAGCACATTATAACCAATATTTATGTCTCAAAACTCACGACAAAATATATATTTATGAACTGGAGTACTGCAGGAAATGCACATGTGATGTGTCAGTGTCATAATGAATAAGACACTAGTAAGCAGGTTTAAGCACAAATAAGCAGTAGTACGCATATGTAAACACTAGTAAGCATGTTTAAGTGCATTTGCATGGGGGGTAAGTATTGCCTACACAGATTAAGTGAAGTAGAAGCTAACTGAGTGTAAGAAACTGTGACCAGAAATAAGTACTGCTTAGCCCAGTGCAAACCCGCTTTCAACTGCTTTAAAGTACCTTATCCACTCTGTATCCAATGGCCCATGTTCTGCCCAGCAACAAAATAAACAGCACCTGTGAGGCTTGAACCCAAGACCCTGTACATTACAGTCACTGTAGTTAACTACTAAGCCATTATAGCAGTACATACAATTGAGGTTTCAACAAACAAATCCTCACCATAGAAAATCAAACTGAGCATGTGAAAGGAATCTATGTACAGTGTGATGTTGCATAACCTGCTACATAACATAAATATGTGAACTGGGATACTGCAGTAAGGCCAGATGTGAGGTGTTATTGTAATAAAGTGTTGTAGTCCCCAGGACCTCATACAGTGTATGTACACATTAATCACGGATACCAGACACATATATAACATGTAACAAATAATAAATCAATGCCAAAAGGAAAATATAAGGCAAATTAAATATTAAGCAATGCTAAGCATTGTACAGCTAAACTTAGTTTGGGTAAGCAATGTGTAGGCCGGCTAACTCAATATGCCCAGTGGTATGCCCCTTTAAGCAATTTTAACATTAGGTAAGAAGGTGTGCTCATAGCTTAGCCTTTTCAAAACCATCCAATCATGGGAAAGTGTGGGAAAGTGGGCATATTTAAACCCCACAGGCACCAATAATTCCCATAACTGGTTGGAGCTCCCTACTGTAGGCCAAATGCCTGGCATTGGGGAAGGCACTCGATTTAGAGCACAGCTCTGGAGCACCCAGGAGTCCAGATTCATGGTATGGCTCCTGGTAAAACACCATGAGGAGAGACTACTGCAGGGCCAGTACCAGGGCTCTCAGTATAAAGTGGAGGCCTGGGACAGTTTCATTCATGACCTCACCAGTGCCACTGTTATCCCCCGGACTGGTGAGCAGGTCAGGCATCACCATGCTGACCTGAAGTGGCAGAGGGGTGATCTCTTGGACCAGTGGATCCAAGAAGCAAGGCAGATGGCCGATGCCTCAGCACTAAGTACCCATTCTGCTATGTAGATAATGATTGCCTAGCTTGTGTATACTATGGATAGGTAATGGCTAAATATCACTGTGTATTTACTGACAGCTGCAGATGAGCGGGCTGTGAACCAGCAAGCCCATGCTGCTAGGCTGCAAAGGCTGCATCGTGAGGCAGGTTAGTAATATTCCTGCATGTACTGTCATAACAAATAAATATAACAGTTCTAGAAAATGTTGTACCAGTAAAGAAGTGTATTGTGTATGGATGTACTGAATAAACCAGACAATATGGCAGAAAGACTGTCATATAGGTTGCATGGAAATAAAGGTATAATATCTTGTGAATAAAAGTATAACCCCTGGAGTGCTTGTGTACATTCTGCTTTCATATGTTGTTGTAGTGTTGTATTCTATAAATAGTACTGTTGTATTAAGCAGTGTTTCCACACTGTTGAACACAGTTAAAATGTGTAGGAATTTCAGTATAACAATGTTGGAAGTCCCAAGAGGTCAGTCATATAGAACAACTGAGGGAGACATAGACAGAAATGATTGGGATGCTTTACACCAGTTACCTGATAGCACTGCGTACTGTGATGTCAACTGTAAAATTTTTACCATGCACAGCAGGGGTTTGAATCCCGGGAGTGGTTGTAAATTGTATGCATAATCATACCTCATAACTGTACAGGTTTTGTGAGAATGTTCAGATAGAAAGCTGTATGCATAATTAGACCCAACAACTGTACAGACTGCTAGAATGTTCAGATAGTATGCTGTAAGCATAATCATAACCATCAACTGTACAGACTGTAGCGGAATGTTTAGGTAGTAAGCTATATGCAGTCATACCCCTCAACTGTTCTGATCTGTCTAGCATGTTCAGATAAATGGCCCAAATCTGCTGCCTGGTAACCTGTTTCCCTGACAAATCAGTGTGCTGATCCAAGAAATGTAGGCAGTTTATACTGACATATAATGGATAGTCAGACCCGAACATAAAAAGAGAATGCATATGGAAACAAACCTGTCATTGTATCATCTCACCCAAAGTGTATGACAGCTATTCCAAAATATGTCACATTAACACCTGCATCCTGTCAAGCCTTGACCAGAGTGTGTGCAATAATGGATTGTTAGGTATGTGTATAACATCAACATGGGAATCTTGGAGTATGTGTAGTATTTGTCAGGTAGTGTTAACAAAGATTTTCTCCACAGCTGTAACAGGTAAGAGGTGTAAACTGTAGGTACAACACAGGTCACGCATACACTTGTCTACAATCATGGAATCTGGGAGTTTGTGTAGAAATTGCAAGGTAGTGTTAACAATGATTTTCTCAACAGGTATAACAGGTAAGAGGTGTAGACTATAAGTAAGACACGGTTCACGCATATACTAATCTACAAACATACCATTGTACAAAGTAAGAACACTGGGCAGTGTAATAATACATGTAAGGGACAGATCACTGCAGTGACTAAGAAAGTTGTGAAAACTACAGCGATATATTAGATGTTAATTGACCTCTCTCTCTCACCTGCTCCATATGTGCAACAATAACCTTATTGCACAACTCAATGGGTATGTGTGCACTCCAAACTATTGTTGGGGCATATGTCCTATTGGTTTATAAATATTCACATCTGGTTCTATGCATGTGCCATGTTAAAATACTCCCATATTGGTGGCCTGTTGCCATCAGTGAAACCTGCATGCTGTTGTAATGGCCACTGTTGTCCCATATATGCATGTGTTCTTCTTGATCTGCAACTGTTGTAAACTGGTGTCTTGGGTTAATGGGAATACCTATGCATGCTGTTATAACTAATCCTGAATGCTGTTGACTATGACTAACTGATATCTTTCTTAAAACTGCAACACCATAGCTCGTATGAGAAGGCCACTCCCAGCGGACCCACCTGTCCCACCTCAGCTGGCCATGGCACCAAGCACCAGTGCATCTGGGGCCCAGCCTGGGACATCCTCCTCTGTTGGCCCTGCACCACCTTCAGGTGGAACTTCCACAGGAGCGGGGGCAGAGAGGTACCTGTCACTCATCATCAGATCCTGGCTGTGGTCCATAGCGAGCTTGACAAGGAGATTTGAGACCAGCTACGCCAGCTTGAGGGCCGCGTGGCACAATTAGAGGGTGAAAACAAAAAACAGCTGGTGATGTCAAGCAGTCCGTAAGATAATTCAAACAACCATTTAATGAGTGCTTTAGAAGGAGTCAATGCCCAAGAAGTTGGGGCATTGACTCCTTCGAAAGCACTCATTAAATGGTTGTTTGAATTATCTTACAGACTGCTTGACATCGCCAGCTGTTTTTTGTTTTTATCTAGTTTGTATTGTTTTTCTGTTAAAGATTTGAACAATTAGAGGGTGAGTCTGCCCCTCCTACCCAGCCCCCACTACAGTCACCTTTGGAGCTGCGAAGGTGCAGTTGTGACTGCCTATGGGTGGGGACCTCAGTCCCACTGTTTCCATTTGGGGGCTCATGGGCTTGCGACTTCCAAACACCCCTCCCTGTCCAAGGTGTTTACCTACCATATGTGTCATATACCGCCCCTATATGCATCTTATTTGTCTTGTCTGTTAACCTACCCAACCTACCTCCCCAAATATACCTACTACCCCTCCCCAAAATCCCACTCCCACCTGAAAAAGAAAAAAAGGGCAATCTGTCCCCACAAAAAAATCACACCCCATACATAGCTCTACATTTCGCACACCTGTCTACTGGACACATGTAATCTGGTCTAATTGGCATCACAACTTATTATTGCTGTCTTCACCTCCACCCAGGGGTTTGAGTGTCCAAATCTGCCTTCAAATTCAGTGCATATGCACAGCTGTTGCTGTAGAAGAAATGGGCAGCTATGTACCTTCCCTACAGTCTTCCTGCACATCCCTAGCTATTTTCCCTACTGCCTTTCTCTCTTTGTGCCCTTTTTTCACCACTTTCCTATCAACCCCTTTTTATTTTCTTTTAAAGAAATTAGCGCGGGGGTAAGCGGGAGTAAGCACTTTTAAGCAGCAGTAAGTGAGTTTAAGCCTGTTTGGGCAGCAGTAAGGAATGCTTACACTGGTTAAGCAATGTAGAAGCTAACTGAGTGTAAGAAGCTGTAACTGGACGTTAGCAGTGCTTACCTCTGTGCAAACCCACGCAAACCCACTTACAACTGCTTAAAAGTGCCTTAATCACTCTGTATCCAACGGCACATGTTCTACCCAGCAGCAGCAAAACAAACAGCCTCTGCAAGACCCAAACCCAGGACCCTGCACATCATAAACAAAGTGATTTACCACTAAGCCATACCACATGTAAACACATTTGCTGTTTTCAAAAACATATCATCCAGTCCAGGCATGCAACAGTACAGAGAATGTATACCAACATCTAGATGTATATGTGTGTAAATATATTAATATCTAAACAGATACAACATATCTATATATGTAGCTATATATATATATATATATTTCTAAAAATGTATACATATATACTAATATACATGAACATATATACATGCAAATGCCTACATTGACACATATATGTGTCTACACCTATATGTCTACATATACACAGCAAGTTACATATGTGTACACAGATATATATCTATGTAGGTATATACAGACATAGTGATATATATGTAAACAGATATCTATATAGGTATATATGGCCATACATCTGTAGATAGCAATGGCAGAGTAACAAAAATACATATGTGCACATGCACCATTAATGGGGATGAGAGGCCCCACACACTATATGTCTTGTATGAATAGGCATCCCACCCCCACAGCCAGGCATGTCTGCCCTGCAATACACTACCAAGTGTTGCAGATCCCATAACAAGGACCTGACATGACATGGGCACAAGATGTTAAGAATACTACATCCCACCTGTATGATGTCAGGCTGGTATTGGTAACATATCATGCAGTGCAGTCTGCCTCCCATAGGAAAAGTAGAATGTGAAGGCCATCAACATCCCCAAGATACAGATACACAGACACAGATATGCATATACAGCTATGCATATATATATATATATATATATATATATATATATATATATATATATATATATATATATATATATATATATATATATATATATATACATGTGACTACACATACACACGCAGATATATGTACAGTAAGATACATATGTAGAAGGTGGACACAATATGGAACAGCCACTATGCCTACAGGTAACACCTGAACAACTGGACACTGTATGGGCCACCCATACAACTGACAATCACTGCCTGCAACATATACCAACAGAGAGGTCATAGGAAAAAACCACACACAGGTTTGCAGAAATGGAAAACCTTTAATTGTGTACTATCACAGTTTTATACACCATGTTATATAGCTGTTCAAACACTGACATCCATATAAACAGAGTAATGCAACTGTGAAACAGTTATACTAATACAGTAGTCTGGAAAGGTTCGCAACTGTTGCTGTCCAGTCCAAGCCCTTCAAATTGTACAATAGTAAGGACAGACTGGGCCACAGGATACCAAACAATCAACAGTATGTAATGCAGGTGTACAGTTCAGCAGCCTCTATCTACACTCTGGTCAAAATCACTAGGTGGTAAAGACATCATGTGACCAAATGGGTTGTAACTGTTACATAACGAGGCATAACTAACACCATCACAAGCACACTGACAAACAGAATAGTCTGTATGGCAGGAGGCAGTAGGCTTGCATTAACCCAATTTATGTAAGTAATATAAATAAATGTAGGTGAAGTATATGGTACTGTACATCCAGATACCTTAAGGCAGCTCACCCCTGATACCCCCACATTTTGTAACAGCCTAGGTCATTTATGGTGCCCCCCCCCCAGACACAATAATACAAGGCCATGTACCACTGTTACATACACTGGCCTCTGGAGTGCATAAGAGCACACATGTATTGTGTAGGTGATGCCCACACATATATGGCCCCAGCCCCACCGTATGTGTGGGGGACACAACAGCAGTGGACTGATGGCAGTAATGGCAGTGTGATATACTCACAGCCCACTACAGAACAACCCCCGACAGCATATCATATGTGCAAAGCTTGGTATGTAGGTGGAGGACAGAGGCTGGAATACAGGCACCAAATGTGGACAACTGTTGCTATACACTAAGCAAGTTGCTGGTGTTACAGGATAGTCTGCAACATACCCTTAGTCAGGGAATTGAGGTTAGAAACAGAAATGGATGTAGCCATGTACTGATAGCACTCAACACACAGACTGACAGTGAAATATTTGACACAGGACCTGTGTGGTGGACAGACAACACATGATAGGCACACCTCTGGCCACCAAGAGGATAGGCCCACAGTTGAGAGCTATGCAGACAGACTGCATTCCAAGGTAATCTAATATGTGCACACACACCCTGTAACACCAGTACTATACAAAGCATAGCACAACTGTACTTACACTCTGTCTGTAGTTCCTGAACCTCCTACAGATATGTGGCTGCCCTGAGTGTGCCAGTTCTCCTGTAAGAGGTATTGCTATCGGCTGTCTGTAACACTGATGCCTACACACAGGAAGGATGTCCATCGCACAGTAAATGTATAGGGACCACACCCACATGATGTAGGGGTTTAGAGTAGGTGGTTGCCATGACAGTGGTAATTGGAAGTACTACACATGTGTAATCATATATATATGGCTATCTGGATAATAATATGTGTATATATTTCCACCATATGTCTTGGACATGGAGTGTAGCCCTACCCCAGCCTCTATAGTCCCACAGTCATAGTGCAAGAGGATGTCAGATATGTATAGCAGGTATATTAGTAGACCATTGCTACTGTCATTGGGATTGTCTTCACAGACATGGTGTGTGTTGGAGGTCACATCTGCTTATAACATGTATGCCATTGGCTACTGACAGACATTCTAAGCACAACATAGTAAAGTACCTCTGATAGCATGTAATGCCCCTGTGGACTGCAGCAGAGATATTGGCCAATATATGTTTACATTCTGACACACTCTGTACAGTCTAGAGGTATACACATAACCCCTTAGTGCTAAACATGTGTACCATGCCTGACAATATGGATATAGACAGCCATGTAGATGGGTATAACACATAACGACTGGAATACATTTGCCACCATAGGTTATGCATTCACACACTGCTGGCCTGACAGATAATAACTGCTGGTACAGGTGTGCCATGGCCACATACTACCCACTAGATATTGACATACATCTGTACAGCATACCACTGCTCTGTCTGACATACATGACTGTTAAGGGAGGCCTGGCAGCAGTACATCTGGCCAGTATCTGCACATGACATCTCACTGGGTAAGTACACTAAGCTGCTAGGCATGTAACAATGCACTATGCAGGCTACAGGGAGAATGGCTTAACACTGGCCTACATCTCCTATGGGGGAATGCACATGTACCTGCATATATAGCAGGCTCTACAGGCATGTCACAGCACAGGGTAAACTACACCTGTGTGAAAGTGCATAACCACAACCAATGTGAACACAGCCACAGCCACATATGTTAAGCTAGCATAATATTACAGTATATGGACTATCTGTTCAACACCATCCTCATACGTGCCAAACACAGACTGACCCTACATATACTGGGCTGATACACAGTTTGGTCTGATGGCTGTCTATGGTATGGGACATGTGTGTGTATGGCCCTACAAACGTGTATGCCAATACAGTACCATACAGTGGAGCAGCATGTAATATCAGATAGGACGGGACCTAGAACAATGACATTTACTACAGTCTGTACACAGGCTAAACTTTTTTATTAACTTTTTTTATTAACTTTTTTTAGATGCTTAAGGTTATCATTTGGACAACAGGGTTTAATTAGTCAATGTTGCTTTAAATGTTTAATGCTGCATGACATCATGTACTTGGGCTGGTCCAGCCCATTGGCTCAGCAGGTTTGTGTTAGGTTTTTAAACTGCGAAGTGAATAGTTTTTACTTGTGTGAAGAAGCTGAAGTATTTTGTTCAGTGAAAGTGCTTACGTACAATAAACAGTTGGATATTCCATTGCCTACTCGTTTATTTTTTTTCTTGTTTTTGGTTTTGCCAGTTTGGATTTGCATTTTTTAATATGTACACAGGTTGACAGAGTTGTGGCTGGAAGCATATATACAGGGCCAATAATGACATGTTGTGGTGATAACCACATACATTTACTGTTGTAATCGGGTCTATTGCAACATATGTCCTATGAGGGATATGAAGCCAATAACTGTCACGGCTTTCACCATCTACAGACTGCAATCTTCACACTACCTTCTGCAGTCCACAGATAGATGCTCCATGGGTAACACATAAAACCAAAGGCACAACACACTGCCCTGTCTGTAGATGACCCTGTAGATGGGGATTCCTCATAAACATGGAACTTACATGGCAGGTATTGAGACATGTAGGACAGTCATATCCACACTCACACTGTTAAACCAACATTACTCCAAATGCAGTATAGCAGCACTTACAATCTGTAGTCAAGTCAGACACATCCCTCTCCTGTGTGTTGCCCTATTTCCACAGTGTATGTTGTTAAAGGTAAATCCCCAATCTATCTGAGATGCTGTTTGCAAACAGCAGATCTAGTTCCTGATCACAGTGAATGAAGAGGGCCAACACCAACATGATGTTCCTAGATATATTGGAGTGTGTTTCCATGCAATTGGCTATGGGAATGTTACCACAGCTGTTCCACATGCAATCAGCTAGGGGAGGGCTGCAATTCATGCAGAGGCCATCAGCTGATTGTGAGCATCACTTAAAATACACATGCTGCTGCCAAGCAAAGCAGGTGTAGGTCTCCACATCCACCAGAGAGGGAGTGGGAGAGGCAGACAGAGGCAAAGACAAGTCAGGGAGGGGTGGGAAGAGTAAAACCTAAGCATGCTTGTCTAACACACCTACCAGCACAGGGTATCAAACCCCTTATGACTATTCTATGCAGTTATTGGATGCACCATGAGTTAAATGTTGTGGAGCCCTCAGAACATATATATGATGGTGACAGACATCTGCAACAGGGATATGGTGGCTATACGGTAGGTGATGTACACGTGCCTGTCCGCATGAACAGGTGCCAGCATCAACACAGCCACACTCTCACAGGGACACACACACATTAAAACATTTGGCAGAGCCAGGATTACAACTCATCAGTAGTGGAATTGCCACAACACATCACTGTGCAGGTATTACGTGCACCACATGGGTCATACAGTGGTTGTATGGGCAAAGGGTATGGGGAGGTGTCTGACATCAGACAGCATGCTTCAGTATGCCCATGGGGGTTGTAGGGAGTGTGGATGTGAATATACGCACCGTACAACACACACCCAAATGCACAGGGTGCCAGTACTGCCATGCATTGGTGCATGTCTGCATGGGTATGTGGTGGTCGACTGTGCTAGACAGTTGTACAAGGCTAGGTGATGGGTATACCTTGACATCAGGCCACATGACAATGGTCTGCATTGTGGCTCAGGGCTGTAATGTCTGCATTTGCCACACAGGTGGGTATTGTATCCCCCATCCAGTCAACTGGGTTACTATTGTGTGTGGCCAATGCTGTGCATCGCTTGCCATGTATGTGTTCTATAATCCATGACATGGATGATGTCTGGGATGTGCACACCTCCCACATGCATATACAGTGACATATGGAACTGTACCTGGGGTGTCTGGCCCATGTTGTGAACACAGCTTATCATCAGATATGCCAGTCTTGCCTACCTGTGGTGGGAACTGGTAATGGGCAGCAGGTTTACCCTGCATCTACACTGATAGCATGCTAATGGCATTCCTTGATGTCAATGGCATCTATCAATACAGGGCATGTTGTCAGCCATGGTATGTCCTTTGTGGGTCACATGTGATGGCACCACAGGTGCTGCACGTGTCCATTGGGGAACATAGGGAAGGTGCACTGTCTGCATGTACGTGCATATTGGACAGGGTGTCATGCCCTCACTAGCCCAAAGCTGTCACCCCATAGTTACTATCAGTGGCCAATATGCAGTGTACTACCCACATATTGGCTGTTGCCTAGGCGCGCGTGTGTGTGTGTGTGTGTGTGTGTGTGTGTGTGTGTGTATGACATGGGTTGAGAGTTTTCTCTGAGTAATACTTGGGTTGCTAACTGTGATTGCCTGGCCTTGATTTCACATGTATGGGTATGGATGGCCTTGCTCCCCAGCCTCTCAGCTATTTCACATCTGTTATCCCTGAATGGTGGATTGTGATATATAATAGGGCCACCATATAAGAAATATGCAAAACCCTCTCCACATTGGCCACACACGATGCTGGTTACAAACACACACACCTGTCGGGTCTGGGAGTAGAACCCCTACCTAACTAGTTTATTACACTACAGCACTACACAATTATAGTAGGAGCCACGGGGATTAATGAAGTACTTTTTCCCCAAAGGTGTATATCACATTGGATGACATCAGCTGGATTGCCACAGTAGGACATTCGAGTTGTAGTGAGTGTGACTAGCCTAAAATGCATTGCTCCCTACACAGACAGTGTCACACACACAAAACATCCACAACTGACAAGTGTAAGTAGAGAGCCCCTAACGGAGGTCTACATTACATTACAGCATGGAGTTGTTATAGGACACACCACAGGGATTACTAGAGAACTCGTTCCCCAAAGGTATATTTTGCAATGAATAACATCAGCAGGATTGCCAAAGAAGGCCTTTTGAAATGTACTGCGTGTAACTAGCCGAAAATGCATTGCTCCCTACACAGACAGTGACACACGCAAAACATCCACAACTGACATGGGTGGGTATAGAACACCTAACAGGTATCTATATCACACTACAGCATGGAGCTGTTATAGGACACACCACAGAGATTATTAGAGAGCTCTTTTCCCAAAGGTGTATTTCACAATGAATGACATCAGCAGGAATGCCAAAGGATGCCATTTGAAATGTATTGAGTATGACTAGCTTATAATGCATTGATCTATACACAGACATTGAAACACACACAAAACATCCGGAACTGCCATGGGTGGGGATGGAACCCTACCACAGTTCTAAATTACAGTACTGTAGTATGCAGTTACAGGATGCGCTACAAAGATTACTGAGCTGTGACCTTCCCAGAAGTGTATTTCTAGGTGAGTGACATCAGCAGCCTTGCCAAAGGTGAGTATATGAATTGTAAGGAGTGTGAGTATCCTAAAAAGCATTGATCTCTACACAGACAGGGTCAGATAGACACAAACACACTTGTCATGTCTGGGATTAGAATACCTACTTAACTACATCATTACACTACAGCAGTATACAGTTACAGGACACGCTATGGAGATTCCTGAGCTTCGATCTTCCCAGAGGTGTATTTCTAGGTGGGTGACATCAGCGGCCTTTAAAAAGCATTGATCTCTACACAGACAGGGTCAGATAGACACAAACACACTTGTCATGTCTGGCATTAGAATACCTACTTAACTACATCATTACACTACAGCAGTATACAGTTACAGGACACGCTATAGAGATTCCTGAGCTTTGATCTTCCCAGAGGTGTACTTCTAGGTGGGTGACATCAGCAGCCTTTCCAAAGGTGAGTATATGAATTGTAAGGAGTGTGAGTACCCTAAAAAGCATTGGTCTCTACACAGAAAGGGTTGGTCAAACACACACACGCACTCTTGCCATGTCTGGGATTAGAACACCTATCTAACTACTTTATCACACTACAGCAGTATGCAGTTAAAGGATGCATTATTTAGATTATTGGACTACAACCTTCCCAGGTGTGTATTTCTAGGTGGGAGACATCAGCAGCCTTGCCAAAGGTGAGTATATGAATTGTAAGGAGTGTGAGTACCCTAAAAAGCATTTTTCTCTACACAGACAGGGTTGGTCAAACACACACACACACTCTTGCCATGTCTGGGATTAGAACACCTATCTAACTACTTTATCACATTACAGCAGTATGCAGTTAAAGGATGCATTATTTAGATTATTGGACTACAACCTTCCCAGGTGTGTATTTCTAGGTGGGAGACATCAGCAGCCTTGCCAAAGGTGAGTATATGAATTGTAAGGAGTGTGAGTACCCTAAAATGCATTGTTCTCTACACTGCCAGGGTCAGACAGACACACACGTGCTATGTCTGGAATTAGCACACCTATCTAATTACTTTATCACACTACAGCAGTATGCAGTTACAGGACACACTATGGAGATTACTGGGATACAGCCTTCCCAGAGGAGTATTTTTAGGTGGGTGACATCAGCAGCCTTGCCAAAGTTAAGTATATGAATTGTAGGGAGTGTGAGTACCCTAAAAAGCATTGCTCTCTACACAGGCAGTGACAGACAGACATGTACACAAACACACACACAGACACACAGTTCCCAAGTCTGGAGTTAGAACTCCTACCTCACTAGTTTATCACACCATAGCAGTACACAGTTAGGGGATGCACCATGGAGATTACTGGGCTACAACTCTCCCAAAGGTGCATTTCACACTGGATTACCTCAGCAGGCTTGTCATAATAAGGCTATTGGCAGGGCAGTCTGTGTGCATGGGCCATAACCCATTCATCTTGTGGTAGACATGCCATATGCAGGCACACACGGGTCATATTTCACAGGTATGTGTATACAGCTGCTAGATGACTACTTCCTTGTACAGTCATGTTGCACAGCTGGCACGTGCACCACATAGTCTGTAATGCTGACAGATATTGGTGGCTAGTATCTACAGTGAGTGACATCTGCACCTCATGTGTTTGGGGCCCTTTGGCTGTGTGCTGGGAGGGACAGGCCTGGATGGCTCCTAGTCACAGTCACCCTCTTTCACACATCTATGTATGACTACCTTTGGCTTATTATAGTGTGTTGTCCTGACATATATGTCTGTATTCCTATCCACTGTGTGTGCAAGGCATGAGTGGTGCATACTGACAGGTGTCTGCACTAACAACTGCAACTGCCAGATATGTCTGGTCCACTGGTGTTTGCAGACATGGCCTTCATGTGTTTAGGTGTGTGATCATGACCAGTATGACCTTTCAGTATGCTGTTGACTGACATTGCCTTCATTTCTCTAAGTGTGTGAACATGCCCAGTATGGCCGTCTGTATTGAATGTGTGGATCATGTCCAGGTAGTTTGTGCTGCAGTGCTGACCTTTGTGTTGTACACCGACAGGTAGCATGCTGTCTCTGCAGGGTATCCATTGATCATTTGGCTTTGACTGTTACTACATTTCTGCATAGCAGGAGGGGGCACACCTGACTGTTTCTACATTTCTAAACAGGATTGGGGGGCACACCTGACTGTTATTACATTACTATGTAGGATGTGGGGGGCACATGTGATACTTGTACACATTTGCTATGACTGTACTGGTATGTCAGGTACTCCATTTTATTCTGTATTGCTAACTATCAAGCTGGCTAGAGGCATACAAGTGTACTACAGATCGTGGCTTTGGTTGCTCTACATATTATTGTCTGACTTCCTACCCTTCAGAACTAACATCTCACTGCCTGCCCTCCTGTGGTCTGTCTGTGTAGGCCTGGGGGGAGGTTAACCATAGCCATCATTCAGGGGCCATGGTACAGGCTCTGTTTGGATTTGGCTACACCTGTCCTGCTGGCTGAGACTGTTGTTGGGTATGTGAACCATCCTGACTGGCATGTGTGGGTCATATGAACACAAATGTCACTCAGCACATTTCCTGCTGTGGGTTTTGTCAGTCTGTGTAGTACTGGCTACTATGGCGACTCCAGTATGTGTTACAGATGTCATGGTGCCACTATGGGTGTCTACTGTCTGCTGCCATAACATTTAGCCACCCAATTCCCTTGCACGCTCACATCCATACCATAGCTACAGGTAATGACACATTCTACTCCATTTGGCAATTGGTAGGTTGATTGGCTTACCTTAAGGGTGTGCTTGACTTGCGGATGGTGCTTGAGGGCTGCCTATGTCAGATGCACATAGTATACTCCCTATACATGGTTGAGCACAGGTAGTGTCATGCCTGGCATCCCTTTTAGTGTATGTGTGAGTCAGAGAGAGGTGTCATTCCTTGGATCCCTACTGTGTCAGTGCATGTGCTATGTGTTGCCTCTTTGCCAAGGCCAGGGCATACTGGACACGCCTCCTTCTGCCTACTGGGGCAGGCTCAGGTTGTTCCTCCTCTTGTTCACTCTGTACCTGTGCAGGCCTTGGCATTGGTGGAGGGCTGTGTGGCCCTGCCCCACGCTGTTCCTGTTGCAGCTGTTTCTGCAAAATCATATTGTGTAGCATAGCACATACCATAACAATTTGGGTACATGTAGCTGGTGAATACTGCAAGGCTCCACCGGATGTGTCCAGCCACCGGAACCGTGACCTGAACATCCCAAACACATGCTCTATTATATGTCTGGCCAGTGCGTGTGCCTCATTATGGTGTTGTTGTTCAGGTATGTGTGCATTTCTGATGAGTGTCATCAGCCACAGCTCCAGTGTGTATCCAGCATCCCCCACTAGGTGACCTAAGGGGATGTCCCCACTGGCAAATCTCTGGTACAGCTGCATCAAATGCCATATGTGGGAATCGTCATAGCTTCCAGGGCAGCCAGCACACATATTCATTATAATGCCCTGCACATCAGATATGACCTAGCAGTTGAAGGAGGGGATGCCCCTGTGGTTGATGTAGACCCTACCCTGCTCACCGAGTGGTGCTTTGATATGTATGTGCATGCAGTCTATAGCACTTACTACCCCAGGGTATTCTGCTATTTGGTGGAAGAGATGCATATTGCTGGTCAACACCTCACGGGTGTTGAGGAAATATACATGCTCACTGGCATGTGCTGACATCGCATCCAGGAACTTGTGGAATACTCTGGATGCTGATGCCTGTGAGATCTTCATGATATCCCCAGTTGTGCTTTCGGAGGTACCTGTGGCTAGTATATGTAGGCCTACACATACCTTGGTATCCACTGGGATGGGTTCCCCTCAGTCAGGTTGGTGTGTCAGGTGTGGCCATCACAGCTCAACAATTTGCTGTAGGTGGTCTCTGTCCACTCTATAGTGCTCCACTATCTTCAGCTCATGTAGCCCCTGGTAGGTTACCCTGGGTCTGTACACTCTTCCCCGTCTTCTCACTGTGGGTTATTCGGCAGCATTCACATCCTCACCACCCTCATCCTCTTGCACATGTTGTTCTATGTTGCCTGCTACAGCTCTTCTCATTTTGTAGGTTTGTTTGTTAAAATTTCCCCGCTTCTATACACCGGTGGTGTAGAGTGTGAGAAAAACATGAGGGGAAGGTGTTTGCTTAGTTTATAGTAGTGTTCTGGGCTGGGCTGGTCTGCTGCCTGTGTAATTGGATGATTCTGATACATTGCATCTGCTAGCTAAGCTAGTTCTCCTTGACTACCTTCCTACTGCTGTTTTCCCTTCCCATTGCCTCCCTGTTTCAGCCCGTGTGCACACTGTGCAATCAGAGTGCTCAAATCTGCACACTGCTGCTATTTCCTGGTTTAATTTTTTGTTTCTTCCTGTAAAACCCGGTGCACGGTGCGCACCCCCCCAGCTTAGCAGTGCTAAGCTAGGAGCAATCTCGAGCCACAGGGCTCCAGTCCATTTACAGTATGCCTGACATACACACCCATGATGTCACCTACCTCCTAGGCTTGCACCAAGCTATTCCTACTCTTACACTGTTGGGACCTGACTGATATGCTGGGGAAAACTGTGATTCACTATCCTTCCCCTCATTTGCATAGGATTGCCTGCTAATGCATAGTTACATGTCTCACACTGAGCATCCCCCCTTAGCAACCACTACTCACTGGACAGGTTGTCTTCTGCCTGCCAATGACTTGCATGGCAGAATACTGACTTTAGTTAGAATGCTTATTTTAGGTTTATTTTATTATTTTCCCCCCAATTCCATTTGCTCGCTGCTGCCCTACGCTTAAACAGCTGAGATCAGCTAAAAAAAAAAATAAAAGTTGTTTTTTATATTTTTTGTTTTGTTTGCAATGCCAATGGCCTTATACTTGGCCATTGGCATGCTTACTACTTGATATGCAGCTGTCATAGCTCCGTTTTCGATTTTGCAGAAATGTACTCGGTTACTAACCGAGTACATTTCTTCAGATAGCACTAGTCTTGCACGGACTGTTGCAAGATTCCTGGATTGCAAAATCACCTCATTTGCATGGATTTCCCCTGAAAATGGGGTGATTTGCATACCAGGGCTTAGTCCGTGCAAGATTAGTGTAGGAGCGCTTGTGCATGCCCCTGCAGACTGTTCCTGGATCGCATGGCAGACATATTGCCTGCTTGAGCTCCTGCACTGATCTTGCACTCCGTGTGAGCTTTTGAGAATCTGGGGGATAAAAAACGTCTATTTTCCTCTCTCATGAAGTAGCACAAAAAGAAATGTTTTGATGAGACAAAATCATTGTGTTTGCCCAGTAGAGAGCAGATAATCAAAAGTACTGCCCTAGGCTTTTGGGTAGTAATTAGTAGGACATGCAAGGTGTGAGACATCCCAAACCACAAGCCATTGCACCTGCACACTTCACTTCCTTTAAACCTAAACATTAATGAGGAGAGTGTGATGACACATAACAGCATATTACATTTCACAAGTACCAGTAAGGCAGCCCATGCTTGCCCTTTTCAACCCCCCCACAACTATAGGGCATCAGTTCTATAGATTAACTACAAGATTATTTATAGGTGGTGAGGCAGGACTCACATAACAAAAGTACAAGTTGGGGGCTCCTCCAATATGTGCAGGCCCGAGTGGGTTGGACAACACTTTAACGCAAGAAAAATGACTATCAACAGTGGCTGACCTGACTCATAAATAGCCTGGCCAAGGTAATGGAGTTGGCATACTGGGAAACCTTGAAAAAATTCACATTGAATAACCCTAGCACATAAATAAACATTAAAGTCTCAGTGTAGTTGCTTGCAGTTGGCATGGATGGCACATTTCATCAACTGTACAGCGATTTTTCTTTTCACAGGGTTATGACGTTTCTAACACAGTCATCAGACATCTTGTTAACCTATGTAAGCTGCTCTAGGAGAGAGATGTGTGACTCTCCAGTTACTGGATGGACGTCTATTCTATGGGTGACTTGTGCCACTGAAATGGTAAAGAATTTTGGTATCATAAATGAAAATATGAGACTAACTCCATCCACCTTGTGTGGTAGTTATTGTCTGTGAATATCTCTGCAGTCATGCATAGAAATAGCTGCTTCTTCTTCTTCTTTGTCTGTTTCATGTAACAGGCTCAGAATGGATTTACTGACAGCTATTGTAATACATAACTTTGCAAGGCTTTCTCTAGCTCCAAATACAGTAAGCTTGGAATCACCATAAAAACCTGCAGGTCATTGGAGCTAGCAGCAAGCTTCAAGTAGCTGGAAACCAAATCTTCCATCCTAGGATTAGTTGATTCCTTTCTTCTTAATTTCTTTAACTTAAATTATGTTTATTCATTGTTTTCAACACTGTACTGAGAAGATGTGCAGAGTTAGATGTACCAATTGAAAAGAAGGCAAGAGACTTTGATTTCAGTAACTAACAGTGACTTTTTATTGCATTTATGAAAATGTTGTTTGTTGTAGAAACCATGCAATAAGATTTTACTTTTAACAGCCTGGAAAACAAAGTAAATTATTAAATATATTCATTATGTGCCATAATGTTAAAAACTGATATCAGATTAATAAGTCACACAGATTATTTCTATCACTTTTCAGTCATTCTTTTGGAAACTGCAATTCACCTAGCAATTTATCTGTGGTTTTTCTTTGAATTTCTGAAATATGCTGATTTTCTCTTCTGGCAGAAGATGCATGCTTCCAGGCTTTCTTAAGAGCTTGTTGTGTCAGACACTCCAGGGTGCAGGTACAGAGTCACTCACCACCATAAACTACAGCCTTTCCATTAACAGCATTGAAGGTAGTATATGATAAAATCATATCTCTTGTTATCATTTATATGGCGGGGGGGGGGGGGCAGCAGCAATTTCTACTGTACTGCAATACATGTTAGAAATAATGCATTTCTGTCAAAAGAATATGGCAATGCTCTAGAAAGCCTGACTTCCTTCAATGTGCAGATATTTCTGCACTTATTAGCCATGGAATGTCAATCAAAGTTGTATAAGAACAGCTAGAGATAGATATGAGTTCTTTGCAGAACTGCCTGGACCTCAGTGGTTTAGGCCCAAATGCCAATAAGAAACACATGACGATACTATGTGATAAACTGATATTCAGAGATGATGTATCACAAAATACAAAACATTCTGCCAACCTGCCTACCAGATAAATATCACGGTGAGTCCTTTATAAAGCCAGATGATTCTCAGATGAATATAAAACAATGCGTGTAGCTAACTTATTTATTCATACTGAGTTCTAAATAAGCAATACAGCATCTGTGTGAAAAATGTGCCAAGCTGTTATCCCCCACCAGCCCCCATCTGGTATAAATAACACAGATTATTAAAGGATGGCCATTTCAATGAACTCTGGGACCGAAACCACAGATGTTGTAGACAGCAACAAAATTCTAGACAAACAGAAATTAATATATTTACAATCAAGAAAGTGTACACTACATTCAGTGTTTAAGCAAATGCTCGAAACACATTTAAAATAAATAAAATGTAGGCTAGCATAAAGGATTTAGGTTAAATTGTCTTGCAACCCAAATCAAACTTGTTCATTTATGCTGGATTAACACACGACTGGCATCATGCACACTGAAACTGTTAAAGCACATCCAAGAATTCTTCCGTATATATATATATATATATATATATATATATATATCCTACTTCAGTCTACCTGAAAGCAACTCATCGAAATATATTTCAAGCCAGTCTGTTATGACCACTCTTCTCTGTTGCTGTACCTCTGCCATCTTCTAAGGTACTTAGAAATGAAAATACACTTTTTTGACGCAGGCATTAAGAATAGCATAAAGGAAAAGGCTGATAAAATGAAACAGGAAATGGAACTTATATAGTGGTGAATTTTGAATTTCATAAAGCATACAGTATATGTAAAGTCTGTCCAAATTGTAGAGTTGTTCTCCTTTATTAACATTTATATGTTTATCCAGATAAAAGAAAAACTATTTACAGTTATCATATATAAAGTAATGTCAAAGGAGCAGAGATAACACTTACGCTAAGATACATATGATTTTAGTTTCATAGAATATATTGACACACTGACCTACCTGAAGACTTTAATAACTATATTCTGCTCAAGTACTCTGAAAAGGAGGTACTGCTTTACATGTCCCGGATAATGATTTACTACTAAAAACAACTTCTCTATACATTTCTGCAGACAAACAGAACAGCGTAATTATTTTATGAGAGTTCTTTCCATAAAAATCAGTTAGAGCTATTCAGAAACAAATAGTGCGTGGTGTTAAATTAAAAAAAAAAAACATGGTAAGCAGGAGCAGGCAGGGAATGGGGAATTCAGTGACACACATAAATAGCACAATGTGCATCTAGTCTACTTCAGATTATCCAACTGCTGGAGCATCGAAGTGCATATGCTCGAGATCAAGTGCATTTAAACCTCAGAACATCGAAACCTAATGAAAAAAAAAACCTGCACTACTTAAATATACAACTTCGAGATTGCACTTACATTGAAGTGAATGGGAGAGTTTGCCTACAGTGATCTCCATTCAAACAGTTCGATGTTCTAAAACAACGATATGTTCATCTCGGAGATTAGCGGTTCAATGTTCCAGCCATTCAACAATCTGAAGGGAGACCCTATATATCACATGTAAAGGACCATAATGTCATACAAATGAGTGACAGCCTGCTAATGAGACCTACCAGTTATGCAAATGATGAAAGCAAACCCAGAAAAGTAATATATGAATGTATAAAATTTGCAAAATGGCAAGCAGCGATTGGCTTTAATGTACACCAGCATTGTCAGTGAACTGGTTTATCACTCTAGTGAATGAACATGTTCACTATGAACAGAACTTTATCAGGTCGCAGATGAGAACTGATGAAGCTCTGTTAAGGGCAAAAGCACTCATCTGTTTAATAACTTTTATTATTCAATAAAAAGTATAAATTTATTAACAAGTTATAAGTGCTTGATTATTTTGAAGTCTGAAATGATGTTGGGTATGCTTCATGCTTCTTTCTTCTTGAGTCTAAGGAGTCTCAGCCAGCAACTTAGATGCTCATGAAGTACCAGTTTTCCCTAGGGCTTGTTTTATATATATATATATATATATATATATATATATATATATACATATATATATATTTGTATATATACATATATATTTGTATATATACGTGTGTGTGTGTGTGTGTGTGTGTGTGTGTGTGTGTGTGTGTGTATATATATATATATAGAGAGAGAGAGAGAGAGAGAGAGAGAGAAAGAGAGGCAGACAGAAAGAGAGATAAAGGCAGATATAGATATAGATAGATATAGAGATATTGACATTAAAAAGGCTGTGTCCAAAACTGTGGTCTGTGATTGCCCTTTGGTTTATTATCTGTTCATTAAAGGTGTGTTATACCATATTATGCTGCTGGGACTGTGTTTTCTTGGTTGGGTTTATATGCATATTTATATATATATATATATATATATATATATATATATACATACATATAAATATATATATATATATATATATATATATATATATATATATAAAGATTTAAAGATATAGACAATTTGATATATACAGAACTATTCATGTTGGGCAACACTCAGAGCCATAATATACCCACCACCCATGTGATAGGTAATGCTTTTTACAATGATGCGACATAACTGTCATTGCACTGTGCCAGGCTATGCTATGTATGAGCATGTGACCTGCATAAACTTCTCTTCATGCCATACCCTGCAACTCAGTGTTTTACTGCTTAATTGCAAACCAGCTTTCCCTTCAAGGTGGGTATGCAAAATTGCCTCCTTGTACTGTCCCAACATCCTCACCCTCAACAGTTATGTAACCTGCCATACTTGATTTCTGAAGATTGTGCAGTCCCACTAAAAGTCTGCAACCTGTCAGGTTACTACAGTGAGGCATGGATAGTTGTTTTACCCATTGCAAGAACACCATCTATTCTGGTTGTTCATGTGGCCTTTCTTATTGGAATCCTTCCAACACTGCAGTATGCTGTGTCCTTACTGTGTTGGCTACCTAAACCTCAACACAGTTTGCCATATCCATAACAGGGCTACTGCAATGTTAGTACACATGTATATGGTGTGATAACTGTATATGGAAACCATACACAATGGAGTTGGCCCTGGAATTTGGTGACCAGTGCAAGTATTCCTGCCTGATGTACATCGTTTATTTAATGTAGTCTATTATTATCTCTGTAGCATGTTCTTTGGCAGTATGGCAAATGAGCAGTCTATCATGTCATAAAGTATTTCACAGCATGGCAGTTATGCTAATGAGTAGATGTTTTCTGAATCAAAAGAAGAAGGCAATGCTTTATCTACCCTATTTAACACTAGGGGGTCCAGTCTGCCTTGTGCATATGCGCTGTAACTAATTAAGATTTAGATGGCTGTTTAGCACAACTGTTCTACTATACATCTACAGTACAGCAATGACCATGGTCAGCATGCTACTGAGCTGCCTATCATGGCAATGCTGAAGCACTTAAGTCATGTTGAATATACTCACCTATACAGCCTGGCCACACTACCGAGCATGTACATTGCACTTCCATAATGAATACAAAGCAGCTGTGTTGTACATTAATGTAAGTCAACATAAATCATCATGCTCCAGCTTTTATTTTTACTCTTGGATTTGACTTGGAAAATGGACTTGACCCACACAGGATCTGAATGCCACAGGACACCTGTGAAATGTGCAGGGAGACTTGAATCTTTCTGCACCTTTTGCAAATGCAAACCAAATGCACCTTCTGTGGGGTGGCTATGAAGGTTCCCAGTCTAAGCTGATGTCTGATATTCACTTGCCAGAGCAGTGACTGATGACAGGGGAATCACCCCTCTGTTGAGCACTGTTAGCACAAATACAGTGATTTGGAAATTTTCTTTGGTACCCTAATACCACAGAAAATAGATTATATGTCTGTCAGGTTTTATTGCTTAATGAAGAAAATTTAAATCAATATATGAAGAAAATAATATATTGTGGAAGGTAATAATTTTGGTAAGGGCTATTCTTTCCTCTCAAAAGATATGTAAAGATTTCCACAGATTCAGCAGATGACGGATTTGATCAGAAAATGATTATACAATTAAAGTTGGCAGAAGTTGGCAAATTAAATCAATATGAGTGCCCAGGTCTCTTTTTCAAAAAATTGTCTTTAAATTTGGATTTATGTATAGCAATTGTTTAATGTGATTCATTAATAGCTGAATACCTGGGGTATTCAGTTTCATTCCTTAAAATATGAGGAAGTATTAAGGAATTCTGTATAACTTAGTAAAATAATTTTAAAAAGTTGAAATTACTTTTAGCAATGGTAACACATCATCTGTAAAAAAAGATAAATGTTATAGTGTTTTCTAGATTTACCCTCAGATTTACTATTTTCCATGTAGGACTAGCTTAGTCCTGCATGGAAGCAGCCGTTTAGGAGCAGGACAGCAGTGCACCATGCATATTAATGAAGGTGTGCTGGATGAGCTCCTAATCTTACATAGAACATGTACGAGTGCAGGCGGCATGTCTGAGAGCAGAGCTCTCAGAATATACATGCCCCGACAGTGAAGAACAGCAGAAAGGCCAAAGGAATGAGTGAGACTGCTCATAGGTGTCCACATATCCCCAGCAACATTCCCCCATGTGTACAACAGCAATAGTAAATACATATAAAATTAACAAACCCTTTTTTTCTTTATGAACCTGATTAAAGCTAACCATAGGTGCGCGGGTGTGCCCATCGCTTAGCTACAGTTAATGCAGCTTAAATGGCTGAAGAGGATAACAAGGAAGATATATGCAAATGAAGCAATATAGTAATAGTGTAGTGGGCATAACATTTGCCTTATGAGCAGGCAGTCCTGGTTCGCGTCCCACTACAGCGCATTCCATTTTCCATGTGAAATCAGTTTATAAATATTTTTTTGCTGAATAACCTATTAAAAAACATATAATTGTGAACTGGATTACTGCAATAAATGCATATGTGAGGTGTCAGTGTCATAATGTTGCAAAGTCCCCAGATAAGCATATGTGCCCCATACAGTATATGTGCACAGGAATCATGGATACAAATGGAAGGTAAAATGTGTAATGAATGACAACTCCATACAGCTTCCAAATCCTCCACCTTTGCAAGAACCATTAGATAGCACTGTCTAAATTAGTGCAGTTGTAAGCGGGAGTAAGCACTAGTAAGCAAGTGTAAGCACCAATAAGCAGTAGTAAAAATATTTAAGCACTAGTAAGCGTGTTTAAGCCTGTTTGTGTGGGGGTAAGCAATGAGCACACAGGTTAAGCAATTTTGAAGCTAATTCTCTGTAAACATAAGTAACCGGAGGTTAGCAATGCTAACCCTCGTGCAAAGCTGCACAAACCCACTTACAACTGCTCAAAAGTGCCTTAATAACTCTGTATCCAACAGCCCTTGTTCTGCCCAGCAACAAAATAAACAGCCTTGCATGTCTTGAAACCAGGACCCTATACACTATAGTCAAAGTAGTTAACCACCAAGCTCTCACAGCAGTACAGAAGAATAAGGTATCACCAAACAAGTCGTCACTATAGTAAAATCAAACTGAACCTGTGAAAGGAATCAGTATACAGTGATATGTTCTATAACCCACTACATAACATAAATATGTGAAGTGGAGTACAGCAGTAAGCCCAGATGTGAGGTGTAATTGTAATAGAGTGTTGAAGTCCCCAATAAAACACAAAGACCCCATACAGTGTATGTACACATGAATCATGGATACCAGGCATATATATAAAATGTAATGAATAATAAATCAATGCCAGAAAGAAAATATAATGCAAAGTCTAATGTAAGCAATGCTAAACATTGCACAGGCCAGCTTAAGAGGTGTAACCAATGTGTAGGCCAGCTAAATCAATGTACCCAGTGTAATACCCTTTAAACAATGCCAACATTAGGTAAGCAGGTTTGCTCATAGCCTAGACTTTCCAAAACCATCCAATCACGATAAAATGTGGGAAATCAGCCCTACTTAAACCCAACAGGTGGGAATATATCTCATAACCAGTTGTAGCTTCCCCTTGCAGGCACCATGTCAGGAAGGGGAGAAGGAGTGCGCTTTTGGGCGCAGCACTGGTGTATCCAGGAGTCCAGAGTCATGGCAGGACTGCTTGTCAAAGACCATGAGCAGAGACTGCTGCAGGGCCAGTATCAGGGATCCCATTATAAGGTGGAAGCCTGGGACTGTCTCGCCCTTAACCTCACCAGTGCCATTGGCATACCCCAAACTGGTGAGCAGGACAAGCATCACTATGCCGACCTGAAGCGACATAAGGGAGACCTCTTGGAGCAGTGGATCCAAGAGGCTACAATGGCAGGGGATGTCCCAGCTGTGTGTATCACACCACTATGTGTGTAATAATTGCCAGCTCATGTATATCATGGATAGGTATGGCTAAATATTCCTCTTATGTCCTCCACAGCTGCAAGTGAGTGGGCCGCGTACTAGGAGGCCCATGGAAGTTGCCTTGAGCTGCCTTGAGAGGTTGTGATGCAAGGCAGGTCAATAATACTCTTGCATGTACTGTCATGTACTGTCACAGGAAATAAATCTAAAAGTATTAGTACATTAATTGCCTGTATAAAACCTGTATTGTTTAAGGCAAGTACTGCATACACCGGAGAATATGGCAGGATGAGTCTCATATCGTTTGTATGTAAATAAAAGCATAATAGCCTGACAATAAAGATCTAACTGCTGGACTGCATGTGTATACTCTGGTATTATATGGTAATGTAGATTTGCAATCATGTAATAGTACTGTTGTATTAAGCACTGTTACCCACACTGTGAACCATAAATAGAATGTGTAGGAATGCCTGTATATGACTGCTGTAATCCCCAGAGGCCATTTAGTACAACTGAGAGACACATAGACAGAAAACAGGAAAAAGGCAAACAACAAAACCCAAATAGCACATGCAACTGAGACGTGAACTGTTGTAGTTTTAGCATACACAGCCATGGATCAAATCTTGGCAGTGGTAGTAGTCTGCATACAGTATCATACCCCACAACTGTACAGATATGTCCAGAATGTCCAGTAAAGTGGCCCATATCTGTTACCTGTCAGCCTGTCCCCCTGGGAAATCAGTGGGATGATCCCAGATGTATAGGCAGCAAACAGGAAATACAACTGATTGATACACATCTATGAGAGCAACGCTGGCACACTAGCAACTCCCCAAAGCCTTATGAGAGTAAGAAGCCATGTATGTCCCATTTACACACCCATGATGCCAAGCTGTGGCCAGAATGTGTACAATAACAGAGTGAGATGTATGTGCATAATAGTAATGTGGAGTCTGTTACTGTGTGTGGTAACATTCAGGTAGTGCTAACAAACATTTCTCCCACAGGTCTGTCAGATACCAACACTGTGCCCAGAAATACAAGGATGATACCCTGTACTAGTACTGTTTACTTTAGTATTGTATGGCATTGTGACTGATGAAGTTGCTCTGAATAATAAGGTATTAATCATCACTGTCCTACAAAATATAACTGTCTAGAAAATTCTGCATAAGAGTGTTATAATTCAAGTTCAGAATGCAAAACCACAGGAGAATTATAAGACAGAAAGCAGATAGGAGATATGCAGCAATATCTATATAGCACACACAACAATGATGGACAGTGTTTAAGTTGTAGCAGACACAGCCATGGTCTGAATCCTGAGAGTGGAAGTAGGCTGGATACAGAATCATACCCCACAACTGTACAGATAAGACCAGAATGCCCAGATTATGGGCCCATATCTGCTGACTGTCCCCCTGTCCCCCTGGAAAGTCTGTGGGATGATCCCAGATGTTTAGGCAGCAAACAGAGAATACAACTGATTGTCACACAACTATGAGAACAAACCTGTCAGTCTAGCAACACCTGAAACTGTTATGAGAGTAATAAGCCAAGTGTGTCCTATCTACACCCCCATGTAGTCATGCTGTGACCAGAGTGTGTAAAGTAACAGAGTGAGATGTATGTGCATAATGCTAATGTGTAATCTGGAACTTTGTGTGGCAACATTCAGGTAGTGCTAACAAACATTGCTCCCGCAGGTACGTCAGATACGAACACTGTGCTGAGAAAGAAAAACCCTGATACTCTGTACTGGTACTGTTTACTCTGGTATTGTATGGAATTGTGAGTGTTGCAGTTGCTCTGAATAATAAAGTATCACTGATCACTGTCATCCACACTGTGCTACATAATATAACTGTGTAGGAATGCATGTATATGTGAATGGTAAGCCACTAACGGCTGAAGAGGGCAATAGTCTAGTTATGGCCTGGTACACCTGCATGTGTTCAAGACATGGCCAGAGTCTGTGCAGAAAGAGTTGGATATCTATGTGCACAACATCAACCCAGAATCTGGGAGTATGGGCAGAAACAGTTAGTGTTAACAAACATTCCCTCCACAGGTATACCAGGTAAGAGGTGTATACTGCAGGTAAAACCAGTTCATGTATAATGATAATGACAGCCATATCACTGTCCAAACTAAAGCTATAAGGTAGTGTACTAATACTTGTAAGCTACAGATAAAAGCACTAACTAGGAAAGTAATGTGGACTACAGGAATATGCTAGCTGTTAATTGACATACCCCCCACCATATCTCCAACAATAAACTACATACCCACCTCAACTGGTATGTGATGCCCCACTCTTCTGATTATGTCTTATTGGTTGATATATATTTAAATTTGTTTCCATGCATGTGCTATATTGAATTATTCCAACATTGGTGGCATGGTGCCATCAATGAACCTGCATGCTGTTGTTATTACCACTGTGGTCCCATATATGCAGGTGTCCCATTTGCTATGCAGCTGTTCTGCATCTGGTGTCTGGGTTAATGGGAATATATATTCATGCTGTTTTACCTAACCCTGGAATGTGTTGATTATTTGATGATAAAATCTAAACACTATAGCACGTTTGGGAAGGCCGGTCCCAGTGGACCCACCTGTCCCACCTCAGCGGGCCATGGCACTGGGCACAAGCATGTCTGGGGCCCAACTCAGGACCTCCTCATCTGTTGGTCCTGCACCACCTTCGGATGGAACCACCTCAGGGAATGGGGCTCACCCCCCCCCCCAGGAGCGGGTATGGATAGGAACCTGTCAGGCATCTCCAGGTCTGGATCGTGGTGAGTAGCAAGATCCGTAAGGAGCTCGGAGATCTGCTAAACCAGCTCGAGGGCCATGTGTCACAACTAGAGGGTCAGCCTGGCTCTGTGACTCAGCCCCCAGCACAGCCACCTTTGGGGCTGTGAAAGTGCAGTGGTGACTGCTCATGGGAAGGGACCTCAGTCCCACTTTTCCACTAGGGGGCTTATGGGCTTCCAATTTCCCAACACCCCTCCCCATCAAGGTGTGTACCCCGCACATGTCATATACCACCACTGTATGCATCTTGTTTGTCTTTACTGCTAACCTCCCCAGTCTATCTCTCCAAATATACCTACTATCCCTCCCCAACATCTGACTCTCACCAGAAAAAAAAGGGCAATCTGTTCTCTCCAAAAAATCTCACCCCATATATAGCTGTCCATTTCGCACACGTGTTCAATGGACACATGTAATCTGGTTGAATTGGCATCAAAACATATTATTGCTGTCCTCACCCCTCTCTCAGGGGTTTGAGTGTCCAAATCTACCTCCAAATGCAGTGCATATGCACAGCTGTTGCTGTAGAAAAAATGGGCAGCTATGGACCTTCCCTACACCCTTCTGCACATCCCTAGCTATTTTCTCTACTGTCTCGCCCTCTTTGTGCCACTTTTTTCACCACTTTCCTATCAACCCTTCTTTCTTTTCTTATAAAGAAATTAGCTAGGGGGTAAGTGGGAGTAAGCACTTTTCAGCAGCAGTAAGCAGGTATAAGCCTGTTTGTGCTGGGGAAAGCAATGCCTACACAGTTTAAGCAATTGAAAAGGTAAATCAGTATAAGAAACTGTAACCGAAAGTTAGCAGTGCTTACCTTTGCGCAAACCCACGCAAACTCGCTTTCAACTGCTTAAAAGTGCCGTAATCACTCTGTATCCAACTGCCCTGGTTCAGCCCAGCTAAAAAATAAACAGCCTCTGCAAGGCTCAAGCCCAAGACTCTGCACATCACAGCCAAAGTGATTCACCACTAAGCCATGTCAGATATACATAACCCTGATGTTTTAACAAACATATCATCCAGCCCAGTCATTCAACAGTGCAGATAATGTATTCCAAAATGCAGATGTATGTGTGTGTGTGTATATATATATATATATATATATATATATATATATATATATATATATATATATATATATATATATATATATAATATCTAAATAAATATAACATATATATATATATATATATATATATATATATATATATATATATATATACACATATATATATATACATATAAACATACATACATACTTATGCATACATCTATAGATATGTCTGCATATATATATATATATATATATATATATATATATGTATATATATATATACAGAAAGTTAGATATATATATCGGTATAGGCATATATGGACATACATCTGTAGATAACAATGGGAACATAACAAAAACATATACGTCCACATGCACCGGTAATGGGGTTGAGAGTCCCCAAACAACATACATCTAGTATGAATAGGTATCCCCCCCACAGCCAAACATGTCTGCCCTGCAATACACTACCAACTCTAGCAGATCCCATAACCAGGACCTAACACAACATGTACACAAGATGTTAACAGTACTCCATCCCACCTGTATGATGTCAGGCTGCTATCAGTAACATATCATGCAGTACAGTCCAATGTGGAAGCAATCAACATCCCTAGGATACATATACACAGACACATATATGCAGATACAGATATATATATATATATATATATATATATATATATATATATATATATATGTGTAACTACACATACACACTCAGAGATATGTACAGTAAGATACATATGTAGAAGGTGCACACAATTTGGAACAGCCACTAGGCCTACAGTTACCACCTTACCAATTGAACACTGTATGAGCCACCCATACAAATGACAATCATTGCCTGCAACATATACCCACAGAGAGGTCAAAGGATATAACAACACACAAAGGTTTGCATACATGCTTTATTTGTGTACTATTACAGTAGTATATGCCATGCCATACAGCTATTTAGACACTGATATCCATATAAACAGAGTAATGCAGCTGTGAAACAGTTATACTGATACAGTAGTCTGAAAAGGTTTACAAATGTTCCTGTTCAGGCCAAGGCCTTCAAGTAGTACAATAATAAAGACAGATTGGGCCACAGGATACCAAACAATCAATAGTAAGTAATGCAGATGTATAGTTCAGCAGCCTCTATCTACACTCTGTACACAATCCCTAGGGGGTAAAGACCTCAGTTGACACAATCTGATGATTCTGATAGATAACAAGGCATAACTAACACCATCACAAGCACACTGCCAAACAGAACAGTCTGTATGGCAGGAGGCAGTAGGCCTGCATTTACCCAAGGTGGATTGTATGGTAATGTACATCCTGATACATTAAGGCAGCTTACCCCTGATACCCCACATGTTGTAACAGCCTAGGTTAGTTATGGTGCACCCCCCCTAGACTCAATAATACAGGGCCATATACCACTGTTACATACACTGGTCTCTGGAGTGCATAAGGGGACACGTGTATTGTGCAGGTAAAGGCCACACATATATGGTCCCAACCCCAACATATGTGTGGGGGACACAACAGCAGTGGACTGATGGCAGAAATGGCAGCGTGACATACTCACAGCCCACTACAGAACAATCCCTGACAGCATGTCATATGTGCAAAGTCTGGTATGTAGGTGGAGGACAGAGGCTGGAACACAGGCCCATATGTGGAAAAATGTTGTCATACACTAAGCAAGTCACTGGTGTTACAGGATAGTCTGCAACATACCCTTAGTCAGGAATTTGAAGTTAGAAACATAAATGGATGTAGCCATGTACTGATAGCACTCAACACACACACTGTCAGTGAAATATCTGAATCAAAACCTGTGTGGTGGACAGACAAACCATAATAGGCATACCTCTGGCCATCAAGAGGATAGGCCCACAGTTGAGAGCTATGCAGACAGCCTGCATTCCAAGTTAAACTAGTATGTACACACAAACCCTGTAACACCAGTACTATACAATGCATACAACAACCCTCCTCACACTCTGTCTGTAGTTCTGGAACCTCCTACAAATATGTAGCTGGCCTGAGTGTGCAGGTTCTCCTGTAAGAGATATTGCTACCTGCTGTCTGTAACACTGATGGCCACACACAGGAAGGATGTCCGTCACACAAGAAAGGTAAAGGGACCACGCCCACATAATGTAGGGATTTATAGTAGGTGGTTGCCATGATAATGGTAATTGGAAGTACTACACAGCAAGCTGCATGCAGGTAGCAAGTGGAGGACACTGACTGGTGCAGAGGCCATAACCTGATCATGTGCATCACCTACAAAATCCATGTTGCAATCTATTCAAAGCAGCTCAATCCATTTACTGGAGCAAGACCGAGAGAGAGAGAGAGAGAGAGAGAGTGAAAGTGGAAGTGGAAGTGGAATCGAAAGCCAAAGCCACAGCACAAATAAAAAAAATGACTTACATCCTGCAAACTATCTAGAACAGACATCATTCCCACAACTGGTATGTGAAGTATATATGCATGTAATTGAATGTAGTACTTGATCTATAATAATGGGTTAGATTATGTGGAATGATTTATATGTGCCATCAGGTGTTGTTGTAATTATGTTCAACTGAACAACTGCTATGGACAATAGTGTCTGTCCCTGTGGTTAGTGGGTCATAGCCGTCAACTGTGCAAATCAGCACTGACTGACAAGATGTATGCCATCATAGTGTGTGTTGTGTAATGGGAAGTATGCATATTATGTGGCCAATAGCTGGTGGTGGAAGTAATGCCATTATGATGGACACGTGGGATCCAAAGCTGACCCCTTCCAGGATACTCAGGTTAATCTGTAATGTAGCATGCAGGAATGCCATAGGTGTGCAATAGGGTTATCTACAATATGGTCCTAAATATACCCCACTAATGTCAGGCTGTGTCCATATGTGGCAACTGTCTGTGTTGTAGCAAGGCAGAACAGTGCAGCTGTGAAGGAAGGTATCGTGGGTTTGTGGAACTGATGTCTGAATGTACCCCACATATAGGTATGCATATGTGTACATATGTACACATATATAAAATATGAACATATATATATATATATATATATATATATATATATATATATATATATATATATATATATATATTGACATGTATGTCCACAAATATACAGATACCCATGTGTAGACATATATATATGAGCACATATATACATCACATATATCTACACATATATAAATATATACCTATATGCACATGTCTACATATATACAAACACACAAACATATATGCATGTAAATACATGCCCCCTATATTACTCCCACAGTGATGCATACTATGTGCTAGAAAACAGAATACATAGCAATACACACAGATATCTACAGCTGGCAGTGTGTGGATGGGTATGTCACATGTTAACCCCTTGTTGGGATCACATTGCCCTGGTCTGTGAAGTATGGAATGGGAATATGGGGAAGCATGACAAGTATAGTTGTGGAGGTGGTCAGGGTTGGTAGATATAGAGGACAGTCTACAGGGGTGGTATGTAGCACATGTAGTGGGTAAACACCCTGGATGGTGTGTGTGGTCTGTGATGTGGATGCCCCATGGGCCCCAATATGGACACGATTGGAACAAGCCTGCCACCCACTACTACTCACAACAGCAGTCCATGTCCTGAAGATGCCTGGCTTGGAGGCTGAGCAGGAGGAGCATATCAGCCCTGTGAATGTGTAAAGGGTGCCTCAGAGTGATGTAGCACAGTCCACATGTGTCTGTGTGGCCCGTTATGGAACAGACCCTGGACCTGACCGCAGGGGACAGGAACATGTCTGAGTGTGTCCAAGGGGGGGGGGGACAACATCCCTTGGGTTGGTTCCACCTGACAGTATTGCTGTACATGGACATGAAGAGGCCCCAACATGTGATGTGGCCAGGTAACATGGGCAGATGGGTTTGGAGAGATGGTTCTGCTGGGCAATAGTACATATACATCTTATTGTGTCACTGTTATAGAACATATGTTGGTAGTAATAGTCTACACAATCCTGGAACATGTCTAACAGCATGCATAGATATCCCCAATAACACAGAATGTCAGATGTGCAGCAATCACAAAGCAGCAATACCACAGGCATATATGGAACCATAGTGGCCCTGACAATGGCATGCAGATGAATAGTCTGTAACAGGTCAGTGATGATAGTGTCCACACAAGGAACATGGCTACAATCACATAGCAGAAAGTGTGGTACAATACCATATCTGTCCCACTGGTAGGTAAGCTGTAGCCATACCTAATGAGTTGTGTGTACAGTTTGTTGTAGCTGATATGGTGGAGGGGGTGACAGAGATGTGTATTAAGAACTGTGGTAACCTTGCTGTATGAGTTGCTCAGACCTGTTTCCATCTTTAAGTTTTTCAGTCAAGATGTCAAATGCACATCTGCCAACATATTCAGCAGCCGAAAATGAAGTGCTGATCACATGTTTAATCCAGTACTACCCTGGCTGTTTGGCAGGCCCACCCATGACCAGCAGGAGCGGACCACCCTGTGGAACGACCTAGTCTACAGGGTCAATGATGTCGGACTGCACAACTGCAGTTATGAGCAGGTCCAGCATCATTGTACTGACCTGCTTCACAATGCCCATTGGCATGCTGCTGCAGTCTGGGGGAATCAGCTCACCACAGGGGATGCCATGCCTTCTGTCTCCCCCGACATGTGTGGAGGAGCTCCTGGCCAGCCTTATGGCACCTGCCCGTCTGGCCAGCCACCAACTGCTGGACATCTTTGTGGAGGTGGGTGCAACCCACACACCACCCCAAGGAGCATGCAGGTAAGGACACAGAGCACATCAGTAGACCACTGTTGCATATACATCCACATCGGTACAGGTAGATCGTGCAAATCTGACATGTCATAAATATATTGTGTTGCTGCATAGTAGTGATAATCAGATGGCAAGATGTGGTAGCATTGTGGAAATGTACTGTTGATGTATTTTAATACTGCACCCACCCTGTTGCACTGCCATAGGTGTGGTCACTGACATTGCATCTTTCACCCTCTTATGTAGGTCCCTCTGGGATACCACCAAGGCAGCAGCCTGTAGCTGGCGAGTATGGTTTATGTAGATGCTTGCCAACACACCGGGCATGTAATGGCGATGGGATATTCCATGCACACATCTAACACACCTACCCAGAATGCATGCTGTACATGTGCACATATTGTTGCTGTGAAATGCATGGCATCACAGGGGTGAACATGATGTGGTATTGGAAGGGTATGTCAGGCACCTGCATAATAACTAACATACTGTCATTGCAGAATGTGTCCACAGGGAGTAACATAATGGTGGGAGACATGGCCTACAGTAGGGACATGTTTGGAACAACACCCATATACAGCACAACACCAGTGTATATACCTTTAGGACAATGGCAACTACTGCAGAGGTACACTATGGCATAATGCATTACAGTAGTCCACATTATCAGCTGGAACTAGGCTGTAACATGTGGTGTTCAGTGTATGGGACACTGCAAAGTGACACACATGTGTAGGGCTTACTTGTCATGCATCTGCAAAAAGGATGAAGGAGGGGGTGTGTCAGCATGACACACCAGTGCACTGCAGCAGGGCTCCTAAAGATGCTAGAAATGGCTCTATTTGCACATAGTCAGGTTCAGGACATCAGGCTTTCACAAATGACATCTATCCACATATCATGCCAGGTATGTGTTGCTGGAAAATATTGGAGCTGTGAGCATTAAAGCTGACATAACTGACACAGTAGTACACATTCAGCAATGGGCCATATACCTGTGAGGTGTGGTGCACAGTACATGGCAGGGTGCAGAGCAGGTGCACAGAAATACCATGTTCATGGGTGCAGTGGTATCCAGGGAAAGGGGCTTCATCTAATGACACAGCACATGCATCACACACATGTATACTATTGCCAGCATGGATTGACTATAGCTGCACTGCATGTTGTCGGGTACCATATGTTATGCATGTTGACAGAGGGGTAATAGGAGGACTGTGTATACTTTTACTGTGCAACCTCACCTGTATGTGTGTGTGTGCATCCTGGTGGGTAGTCAGTTTATCTGTAGAGTCACTCTGTTGATGTGGAGGGAGGTTGATGCATGTAGGCTGCTTGTGTGCATGTGTGTAACTGTGTGGTGGCCATGTATGCACATGTGTGATTGTGGGGTGTTCATACAGCAGTACCTCCCTCGGGGATCATGCAGTACATGCACATGGACTTCCACATTACACACCAGGAATACCTGTCATGTGTGTAATCACAGGACAGATGATAGTATAATATGGTCTGTAGCATGGAACAGGCATCCAGAGGGAAGGTAGACACCAGGTACACCCTTAATTTCCCATTCAGCAGAGAGGTCACCTACAACCCACGTATGCAGCACAACAGATGTATTGGGGAAGTACTAGTCAACACCAGGGAGTGTATCCAAATATTACAGGTGTTACATGATAGGCTGCAGGAGCAGCATATCTGGCATGTACAGAGCATTACATACACATGACATACCAGTGCATAATATTATGGATAGAACATAGTAGCCCACACATATAGGGGACCATGTTCATGATGTCTGGACATACAGAGGGTGCATACCGAATGACAGCAGTGAGGCCATGTAAAGCCACTACACACAGGTAAGGCAGGTAAAGTAGCAAAAGGCCTTGTGTTGTGACTGCTTATGTAGGCATTTAGAGGACTGATATGTTACTGAGTGGTATCAATGTGTGTATGTTAACAAGTGTGATGCAGGATGCGGTACCACATGGGCATATATGTGGGATTGTCTGTAAAGCCATGGACAGGTAGGTATTATGGAGGTGTGTGTGTGTGTGTGTGTGTGTGTGTGTGTGTGTGTGTGTGTGTGTGTGTGTGTGTGTACTGTTAGGCAATGTTATACAGGTTTTAAAGTGTGTTTATTGTTTTCCCCCACAGGTGGCAAGGTGGGCCAGGGTCCCTCCTGCATGCAATCTGATGTTGGTGTCCATACAGACACCGACGATGATGATAGTATGGTTGAGGCACAGGTGTAGTTGTCAGGGGCTGACACTGCACCAACATTTGACACCCCCATTTAGCCACCCCAACCCACACACAGTTTCAATGCCTATAAACACCCCATCACCAGTGGCCACAGTGGACGGACAGTTGGCGTTCAGTGGCAGTGCACAGGAAAGTGTGGCAACCATGCCTACTGTGTCCGGTTGCAGCAGGCATAGCCGAATGTCCAGCAGGGAACCACATAGGCAGATGTCCCCCGGGTGCTCTTGGTAGGGCTGCTGGACATCATGCCCCTGGCAGAGGTGACATAGTTGATACCAGCAGAAGCATGTTTAAGGCTGTCATGGCGGTGCAGGTACATATAGAATGTTACCACAGACAGGGCCTGAGGCTGCAGAGGGCTGCTCTCACATCTGCAAATGACAACACCCGTGAACTGGCTGGTGCCATCCGTAGATTAACAGAGTTCATCGATAGATGGTCTGGTGAGATGATGGCCCTTATCGACTGTGGTCTGTCCGTGCTTGAACATGTGGTGGGAGTGTGGCAATGACCATGAGGATGTAGGCCAGCAATGCCAACAGCTGGTAGTCAATGTGGACATGCTAGGACACCAAGGAGCTCCCGTAGTGGCAGTAGCCACCACGGCACTGCAGGGGGAGCACTGCCCACACCACACCACAGCAGGAAAACAGGTAGAGTCTTACAAACAATGAAAAATAAAAGGCAGCTGTTGCAAGACAAAAGTGACGCTTGGTAGATGGTAAATCCTTTATAAGCAGAAAACTCCAAATCCAGAAAAAATACAGACAATGTTCATCCAAGATAAAGCAGTGCAAGCAAACACAGCAGCATTAAGTGCTTTCGTCTGGTAGATGACTTCCTCAGAATACAAAAATACTGCAATTAGCACCTGTTTAAATACATTGCTTACCCAATCACAAATAACTGATATAATTTCCCCCATTAACAAGGCTGCAAATACTTAATACAAGCCAAATATAAAACAATAATACGTCCCTAAACAGTGTATATAACTAAATAAAAAACATAGATTTTAATTTCAATAGAGAAGATAAAGAAATTCTATCATTTAACCCAGGAGCATGATAGGCATCAAGCCTAATTTGCCATTTGAGTTCTACAAACTCCAAATACTCATTCAAGGGTCCCCCATGAGGTCCCAGATCTACCTGTTCCAATATAAAGAACAGGAAGGAATGGGTAGGTTCATTAACCAAATGTTTATATAATGCATTCTTTTCATTTTTATTCCTGATATCATATAAATGTTGATAAATCCTTAACCTTAGGGCATTTTTAGTTTTACCTACATAGAAACTTGCACAGAATCTACACAAGGCCAAATACACAACCCCTTTAGTGTAACAGTACATCCTTTTTGAACTGGAAATATATCCAAAATTTTTGAACTTGATTTTTTCTCTGTCCATAACATAAGGGCATTGGGCACACCTCCCACACTTAAAAGTACCACCATTGTGGGTGTCAAATTTTTGCTTTTCAAACAATCCTTTAAGGGAAGTGTCTCTTTGTAAACCACTTGCGGTTCAATACCAAATTTCCCTGATAATTCAGGGTCAACATCAAATATTTTCCAATATTTGGAAATAATGTTTTTAATGTCACAAAAATTGGATGTATAAGTAAGAGTAAGCACCCGTCCAAAATTTAAAGGTTTACAGTCATTATGACTTTTGGTGGGCACCTTCCCTAGTAGTGCAAGAAAATGACCATTCATTCTTTTAGTCTTAACTTCATTAAAAATATCTATGACACAGCAGGCCATGAGCACGTGGTCCTGGCTAGTCCCAGGACGGACTTGGTACCAGCAGACATTTGTCATTGTCAGGTGAGAGTAGCACATCGAGGCCTGTACCTGGACATGTCCATGGAACTCCTGACAGGCACAGTCTACATGTCCATGGCTGGAGGCAGTAAACTGCACACGCTGCCAGGTATGGTCTGCAGCTGTCCATAAACAACTGTGTAGGGCAGCCACATGGCAGAACTGTGTGCATGCATATCCACACACTATGCAAACATACCTAGAGCAACCACACAACTACACACACCACATCACCACACCCAGCTCACCACAGTACACCCCTCACCCACACACATGGTGTAAAATGTATGGCCCACCCTCGGCCTATGGCAAACCAACATCACACTCTGTGCATATGATGATACTTGTGCCACATCCCTGTCATCCATACCAACAATGCAGGGACAGGCTAATATGGTTCTGATGCACACAGTGACTGTACTACAGTGTACCACAGTACTGCAGTATAACATGTTGTAAGGACTAAAGTGTAATGCATATATGGCAGGTAGTGTAGCCATCCAGCAATGATGCATTATAGCTGTTAGTAACACTGGTTGATTGCGGTCCCTATAATATGTTATCCATTTGTGTTGTAGGTGTACATGTGTCAGCACAAGGATGGTCTGCAGTCATATTCCACAACGGGGTATGACACTGTGGTGACACCATGGCTGTGACATATCTGGGGTACAGTTGAACAGATGTCACAGGTTACTAAAATGATTATTGCCTGTGCCACATGGACAGGTGACCCACTGAGTAGTGTATACCCTGCACCTGATGTAGACCCATCCACATACACACACACTGTTACTTGGAAAAACTGGGACTAGACCCCTACCTAGCTATGTAGTGATACTGAAGTGTGTGGCTTACATTGCACACACCACACAGTGTTTAGGGTGAGGTGCGTCCCAGGTTACATGTTACATGCAGAACATCCCCAGACATGTACAGTATGCTAATGGGGGATGTAATGGGTGTATATGGACAATAAGTAGTGTGACATACCATCATATACACATTAGCAGACACATAACAGCCAGACACACATCAGAGATACCAGGGCCTATCGCTGCTAACTAACTTGACCATGTGTCCAATGTGTTACAGGTAGGCTGCACACAGCATATGCATAACGGGCTTAGATTGTGGAATCAGTTACTTGTATGGTTCATTGTGACAGTGGAAACCATAACATGGTACATGGGACATTTACCGGGTGTACCTTGGTGTAATGACAGTGTACAACAGTGTACACAGCACCCACATCTCCCAGTGGATATTGTACTCCATGAAACCCACGATGACACTCTGCCATATGCACCATCACACACTGGCCGCAACTGAGATACAACCAATAGTATACCCCAGCAGTGGAACTAAAGGGATATGCAACAAATGCACATGCCACATGCATAGTATGGTGTTGCATTGTCATGCCTCACCTATGGGCAGCAACAACAGTATCTGTACTACTGTGTGGCAATGGGTATTGTAATAGGAGTATGTGGCCTCGGAATGCTGTACCCTACAGATATATGGATATGCACAACTACACACACGTGTCAGAACACAATGGGTATCCCATGCCTATCAACTCATTTGTAAAACACTGTTGTGCTGGTACTGCAAGTCTTGTGTAGCTGGTATGGGGGCAGATGAACAGGGTACATGTAATGTCCCATACAGCAACAGCCACAACTGACTATGGCAATGGGTGTGGCTGCTGTATGGGACAGCAGCAGCAGTCACAACTGACTATGGCAATGAGTGCTGTATTAGTTGCGAAGGCCCTCATGGAATTCCCAAGTACAGGTGTGATAACACACAGACACTGCTATACTCAGTCATGCACATGTACACATGTGTCAGTACAGGGATGCATCGCTGCAGGTGGTGATAGCTGTATACCTAGCTATTGTCCAAGGGGAGGTGGGTTGTATAGGGTTGTGTGTACAGTGGTATCCTGCCACCTGCCAGGTGGCAGCAAGCACTCTATCGACTGACACTACTGTGGTGACCCTCAGTGTATGAATGATATGCACCAGCCAATCTTCCAGGTGCTTCCTGCACATGGCCACTGAGGTGATCAAGTTGACATGTATGCAACATGCATTACAACACATGGTTACTGTCTGTGATGGAGACATATACCCAAGCATGTTCTGTAGACTGTGGTAGTGTAGTGGAGGTACCCATGGCATGTGGTGCATACAGGGTGACATCTCCTATGTGTGCCAGTTCTTATACAGCTGAGCAGACATGTCAGTGTCAATCAAGCTTAGGTTGCCTGTAGATATCCCAGCTGGATACCTGCCATCTGCACATTTGTACAGGAACTGACAGTCATCAGCTTGGCAAGAAGCAATGCAGTAGCATGAGTGTGTTGACAGATAGATGTCTAACAACAATATATATGCCATAACTACATCTCGGAAGCCCTGACTAACATGTGCTGTACAGACGGTATTCTACAGTTACATTCCACATAACAGATCATTACCCAGTAAGGGGCATATACTGTGACACAGCTCACACACCAGGGATACAACAGTGAGGCCTCAGTGTCCAACAATGCCTACAGGAATTCCTGTTGTCATACTACATGTAGCACTGTGCTCTTACCTGGGTTAGCACCGTCGACAGTAGTACTGCCATGATACACTACATGCCAGTGTGACAGCACATACCCTGGGCTACTACACCTGTATGTAACACATTCAAATGAATAACAGTGCTGTACAGGCCTCGTATATGCCTGTGCCCCACACATGACACTCACACCCCTTGCTACTGTAATGACAGCACATAGGTGCATGTATTGTACATGGCATTACATACAGTTATTAAAGATTATCAGACTGGGTAGTGTGACCTGGTTACCAGGTTTAAGCCATGCTTAGCAAGTATCAACATTGCTGCAATATAACAGCTGAGTTGATTTGCGCACTGGTAAGCGAAGCCTACACTGTGCAAGTGCCTGTACATTTACCCATAGCTCAGCGCTGCTTAGCTTTGCACAAACCCATGCAAATGCACTTAAAGCTGCTCAAAACTGCCTTAACCACTCTGTATTCAACAGCCCTTGTTCTGCCCAGCAACACAATGAACAGCCCTTGTATGTCTTGGAACCTCTACACTGAAGTCACAGTACGTAACCACTACACCATGACCACTATGAAGACATCTGTTGTTTTACAAATATAGCTGTTAATACACATATTGACTAGTATTGAACAATTGCATTTAGTTCCTAAATTGTGTAGTCCTTGTTATTAATATGACTGTTGCATCACATATGTTGTTTTATCATAATGTACACATAGCAGATACACATGGTGAGATACATGTGGGAGGGTATACACAACCGTGAGGTTTACTCATGACAGAAATATGGTTGTATACATATAATAGGTCTATATATATCTATATGTACATACACATGTATACCCATACATATGTCTGTATACACATCTGTATAGTGCAACATATATATGGCCATGTGTACATCTCTTCGTATGTACATATATATATATATATATATATATATATATATATATATATATATATATATATATATATATATATATATATATATATATAGGTTCATAGGTTCATACTAGGCTATCTGCCCTAGGGCATTTATAAGCCTAACCAGAATGTGTTTGACTTTCGCCACCCATATTAAATTTATTTTGCTATGCCCTTTTTCGAGGTTAGTATACTGTGCCTCTGTCTAACAGTGACACAGAAGTAATACCCGGGGTAAACCTACGATCTCCCATCCACTCATCAAGATTCCTCTTGAAGAGAGTCAATGAGGGACTCTGCCTGACCTGGACTGGGATTTTATTCCAGAGTGAAGGGAGCCTCTGGGTTATGAATCTGTCCCTCCAGCATGTCCTATTTATTTCAGTGCTGAGGTTCAAGTCTCTCGAGCGCGTAGCTTGAAGGGATTTGGATTTTCTGAGGTGCAGCATGTCCGTTAATTCCGGGTTGGACATGGCTTTATACGTCAGGCACAGATCGCCTCTGAACAGGCGGTATGCCACTGAGTAGAGCTGGAGTTTCTTTAACCGGGCAGCATATGGCATCTGTTTGAGCCCTTTGATCCTCTTGGTGAGGTACTTTTGGGGTCTTTCCAGTTGCTGCAAGTGTCTGGTAAGGTACATCCCAAAAGGGGCATTGTACTCAATTATGGGCCTGATGAGGGATGAGTAAAGAGGCACGATGACGTCCCCTGATCTAGATGTGAATCCCTTAATGATTAGGTGGGCTATATAAAATGTTTTTCTAACCACTTTGGCCACGTGGTTGTCAAATGAGAGATTGCTATCAACTTGGGTCCCCAGGTCCCTAATTACTTCTTCTTGACTTAATGGATTACCACCTATGTGGTAATTTGTGGGCACTTTGTTTTTGCCAAAGGGGATGACTATACACTTTTTGGCATTTAGCTTGAGGCCATGGCTCTGGCACCAGTTGTCTGTTTCTATGAGGCCCTTTTGGAGGATGCTTGTGTCAACTGGAGAGTCTATTATGGCGCCCAGTTTGCAGTCATCTGCGAACTTGGTCAGCCACAGTCCTTACGTGTTGACCTGTACCTCCGAGAAATATATACTGAACAAGAGAGGTCCCAGGACTGAGCCTTGTGGGACACCACTTGTAACTGGTTTGGAGTCTGACATGGCTCCAGCAATTCTAACCATGTGGGTTCTGTCCTTGAGCCAGTTTGCAATCCATCTAGTGACATAGGGGTTTATATTTAAGCTGGTGAGCTTATCTATAATGCCCGAGTGGGGTATTGTATCGAAGGCTTTGCAGGTCCAGGTAGGCTGTGTGGACCACCTTCCCTCGTCAATGGCCTTGGTGACTGTTTCAAAGAAATCAACCAGGTTTAAGAGGCAGGATCTGCCCTTAACAAAGCCGAACTGGGTAGGATCCAGTGTTTATAGGTCCCCAATATCTTTATTTATGAGGTCCATGATGATCCTTTCCATAGCTTTGCAGACCAAGCTAGTCAGGCTTATGGGGCGATAGTTTCCAGGATCCGTTGAGGCACCACCTTTATGGAGAGGGACCACTGTTGCTGTACGCCACTCTTTGGGCACATATCCTGTAGTAAGGCTGAGATTGAACAGTAGTTTTATGTTTGGGTTTAGCTCTTCTTGGAGTTCATGTAGGACAGCCCGGGACACCATCTGGTCCCATTGATGCTGTGTTTTTGCTTTGGAGAGGGTGGCTCTTACCTGAGCATCTGAGATGTCAGGGGGACAGCACTCTGCTGGGATAGATATTTGCCCTTTTGGTGGGGTGGGGGTAGAAGTTTGCGCTGAACGGGTCAGCTAGGATGTTGGCAATGTCTGTGGGTTCGGTGTATTTTGTGTCATTTTGGACTAATTCTGAGCATATCTGGGAATTACCACCCAGGTTCCTAACATAACTAAAGAAAGCCTTGTGATTATCCTTAGTGTCCTGTGCAATTTTTCTCTCCAAGCTGGCCTTAGACAATTTTATGTGTGCCCGTAGTTTTTTGCTAATACTGATCAGTGATGCCTTCCCTTTTTGGGATTTTGCTCTGTCATTTAGTAGCTTCCTCCTTCTATTGTATAGTTTGTTTATGGCTGGGGTCCACCAGACAGGACGTCTGCCTTTGGAGGATTGGGTCTTGGTTTTATTTGGGATCACATGATCCATGCATTCCTGAAGGTGTTCATAGAATGCGTTTATAAAGGATTCTGCAGTCTGGGCGGTATTTTCCACAGGCCCGGGGGCTTTGAAGGATTCCACCTCAGTTTTGAGGAGTGTGAAATTTGCTTTAGAGAAGTTTTTCACTGTGGTTTTCTGGGCAGGGAGTGGGGTCGGGATGTGAATATCCAGTGAGATTAGTTTATGGTTTGATATTACCAGTGAGGGATACACTTCTGGTCTGGAGCATAGAGTCCCCATGTTGGTGATGATCAGGTCCAGTATGTTTTTCCCTCTTGTGGGAGTGGTAACAAGTTGTTCCATAGCATTTGAGTTTATAAATTCTAGGAACCTTTGGGCTAGGGTGTTGGAGCTAGAGTAATGCTTCCAGTCTATGTTTGGGTAGTTGAAGTCGCCCAATATAATGGTGTTTGGAGAGACCTTCATATTTTCCAGTGTTCTCAGGAAGGCAGTGGGTTCCTGAGTTTGGGAGGGTGGTCTGTAGCAGGCTATAAACCGGAAGGCAGTTTTACCCACTGTTAGTTGCACATGGATAGTCTCTGATGCTTCGTGCTTTGCCACCAACCTGGAGGTGTGGGTATCTTTGATGAATATCGATACTCCCCCTGCTTTTGTGGTTCGGTCCAAGTTTTGGGGCCGAAAAGCATGGTATGAGGTATAACCTGGTAGTGCTGGGGTGCTCGGGAGCCCTGAACCAGGTTTTTGTTACTGCACAGATATCGATGTTCTCCATGCTAAGGAGAGTTTCGAAAAGCGTGCATCTTCAGGTTTAGACTTCTGGCGTTGAGTAGCATTACTCTTAGTTTCTTATCCCTTGTGATACCTATGGAGGTGGGTTTGTCTTTTGAGCCTTGCCTAAAAAGGCACTATGGGGTAGAAAGAGCCTTTGCCAATATCAAAGCCCAGGGGTGACAGGTGCAAGCCGTCCCTAGCGAAGCATCGTGGCTTGTCGAGCATATCATCCCAAGCTGACAGGCATTGGATCCCTTTTGAATGACACCAGTACTTAAGCCAATTGTTGAAATTGATCATCTTGTCTTCATATTGTGGCATCATTCTTGGTGAGGGTAAGATGCTACTCAAGGTCAGGGTCATACCGGCCTGGGCTACATGCTCAGAGAGCTCCTTTATGTCTCTTTTCATGTAGTCCAGGGAGGTACGTCTCAGGTCATTCACACCAGCATGGACAATGACTGAGTCATATTTGTACTTACCTTGGAGTGACCTGAGTGCTTGTGTTATGTGACGGATCCTAGCGCCCAACAGGTGGCTCACCGTGACCCTCTCCATGTTCAGCCTGGTGAGCGGGGCGTCAGTGTGCCTGATGATAGAGTCACCTATTACAAGTGTATCAGGTGTGTTGTTTAGTCTTAAGGGCTGTGACTGTTTGGCACACTGGCTTTGTGAGATATGTGTTGCACATGTTTTGTTTTGGAGTAGCGGCTGCTTGGGTGTCTGCTTTGGAGGTCTCTGCTGCTTCGGCAGATCTTTATTTAGAGCCTCCGAGTATGTTTTTGTGTGATTATGTGTTTGGTTTGCTGTCGTGGTAGGTCTATGTGAGACTGGAATTGTAGTGAGTGTGGTTTCCTTCTCCTCCTGACTGGTTATGCCAGTACTGAGTTGAGAGAGCTTAGCCTCCAGTTTGGCTATATGGTTGCATCTCTCACATGTGTTGGAATTTGTTGGGAGGAGGAGAGGGTTGTCTGTGTACATGAGGCAGTTGTAACATTGCCTCAAGATTCCCATATTCACCAGCTGGAGCAGAGAGGAGATTGACAACTGACCTTTGGACATGCTAGAATAATATTGGGAAGTCCTTAATAATTGAAAACCAGGGCCATTGGGGAGTGAGGATGTAGTGCTTTTAATTTTTAGTGCTGACTTATATAATTGCTTTAGTGAGCAAGTGCCAGGTAACTTAAGTGTAATATGTTACAGGTAACTTAAATGCAAAAACGACAAACAGTAACTTTCTTTCAAGTGAAACAAGGAAATAAGTACAGTAAGCAATGCAGATATCACTAGTGATCCACAGAAGCTCTGAGAAGCCACGTATTAGGTGGAATTAGCATTCCAGGGAAATAACAAGCAAACAAACAACAAGCATATAAACAAAGCTAGATTCAGCAGGCCTGGATCTAGTCTATGCTACAGCAAACAAGGTGTACCAATTTCAGTAAGATACAGTTCAAATATTCAGGCACTATAAACCTTTAACCAGAAATTCCCAGCTCAGAAGGGCAGAGTCCAGCCTCTTCTCCCACAAGAGTGCAGACCACAAACCTTCTTAATGTAAAATAACTGGCCTGAAGCCCAAGTGCTTAAACCAGAACTAATACACTTTAAGAATAACAGACACTGGGCTCTCAATCAGCAGTTCCCAACTTAGAAGGATGAAAGCTACCTGTCCTGCCACCACAGTGCATGCCACAAACCTTCCTAATGTAAAACAACTGGTCTAAAGCCCAAGTGCTTAATCCAAAAGACTTAGAATGATAGCTACACTTTAATCAAGTTACTACCAAGCAGTAATAAACACAATTGAATACTTTAGAGAATGCCTGGATTAGTGCTCAAGTTACACAAACAAAGCTAGATCCAGCAGGCCCGAATCCAGTCTATGCCACAGCAAACAAGGCGCACCAACTTCAGTAAGAAGCAGTTCAGATATGCATGCACTATAAGCCTTCACCCAGAAATTCCCAGCTCAGAAGGGCAGAGTCCAGCCTATCCTCCCACAAGAGAGCAGACCATGAACCCTCTTAATGTAAAATAACTGGCCTGAAAGCCCAAGTACTTAAACCAGAATTAATACACTTTTAGAATAACAGACACTAAGCCCTCAATCAGCAGTTCCCAACCTTGAAGGATGTAAGCTACCTGTTCTGCCACTACAGTGCAGACCACAAACCCTCTCAGTGCAAAACAACTGGTCCGAAGCCCAAGTGTTTAAACCAAAAGGCTTAGAATGAGTTACACCAAGCAGTAATAAATACAATTGAGTACTTTTAAGATGATGCAAAAGTAAAAAAAAGTAGGTAGAAACACACGTAGAGTAAAAGCATATGATTTTTTTTTTTTTTTTTCTGAACAAGTGCTGAGATCAAAGAAACAGATTTGAGTGCTGAAACTAGAAAACTGGCTAGTTATAAGAAAAAAAAACTAAGCTAGAAGGCTTCCCTCCAACACAGAAGGGCTTGGGGGCTCAGAAGCCTACAAATAGTCTATACCACTTAACAGGAAAGGCAGGAAACAAGCTTAATTTTTTTTTTCTGTTTCCCAGATGCTCTCTTTGTACACAGTAGGAGTGTCTGAAATCAGAATATGATCTCACTGCACTCAGTTGAGTGAGCAAATGAGATGGGCCCAGAAGGAGTATCCAAACACAAATTTACAAGAGGGGCGGGCAGTTGCAAGGCCACTAAGATTAACACCAAAACAAAAACAGGGAGGGTCGGTGGGACTAACTGAAGAGCAGAGTGAAAACTTCCAGTTCAGCTAATATTCCTTCCAAACAGTTAAAATCAATTTAAATACTGTATTTTTTTGAAAAAAAAAGAGCAGATAAAGGTACTTAAATTCTCTTTTACGTCCAGTTGAATATAGCAAGTTTTTAGCTGGCCAAAGCTGAGGTTTTTAAGCAGAAAATATTTCACATTGCACCACTTAAATAGGCAAGGACAGGAAATCAAAGAATGTGACTACCCCACACACCTGTAATTACTAGCAAACAACAAAATTCAGCAAACACTGACTAACTTCCAGTTCAGCTAATATTCCTTCCACACAGTTAAAATCAATTTAAATACTGTACACACATATATATATATATATATATATATATATATATATATATATATATATGCATATCTAGATATATGTATATATAGATATACATACATGTATATATAGATATATGTATATATAGCTATATATGTATGCACATCCTATGTGTACATATATGCCTAGTTATGTTAGTATATATGTAGATATTTATAAATATATATGCATACATATCTATACTGATATGCCTACTACTGTCAATATATATGTAGATATCCATACATATATGTGCATATGTATCTCTATCCGTATATATGTAGACATATATTGTTCTGTATATGTATATATGTGAATGTTTACATGTATATCTATGTACATATACATATCCATCTATGTATGACAATATGTATATGTGTATATATCTATATAGATATCTGGTGAATTATATATACATATATGCTCACCATATGTCCTGAACATGGAGTGAGGCCCTACCTCAGCCCCTATAGTCCCAACTTCATAGTGCAAGGGGATGTCAGGTATGTATTGCAGGTATATTTTTAGACTACTGACATGGTGTGTGTGGGAGGTCACATCTGCTTTTAACATGTGCACCACTGGCTACTGACAGACATCCTAAGGACATCATAGTACAGTACCACTGCTAGCACAGTAATGCTCCTGTGGACTATAACAGAGATATTGCCCAATATATGTGGACAGTCTGGCACACCTAGGACAATCCAGAGGTATACACAGAACCCCTTAGTGCAAGACATGTAGCCTGACAATGTGGATGTTAACAGCCATGTAGATGGGTATAATACATACTTACTGGTATACATTTGCCCACATAGATTATGCATTCACACACCCCTATTTGTCCTGACACATAATAACCACTGGTACAGAGGTGCTATGGCCACATAGTACCCACTAGTTATTGACATACATCTGTACTGCATCCCACTGCTGACATACTTGACTGTTATGGTGGCCCAGCAGCAGTACATCTGGCTAGTATCTGGATATGACTTCTCACTGGGTAAGTACACAGCTGCTAGGCATGTGACAAAGCACTGTGCAGGCTACAGGCATACTGGCTCAACACTGGCCAACATTTCCTATGGGGGAACACACATGTACCTGCATATATAGAAGGCTCTACTGGCATGTCACAGCACAGAGTAACAGACACCTGTGTGAAAGTGCATAACCACAACCAATGTGAACACAGCTACAGCCACATATGGTAAGCTATTGTAATATTACAGTATATGGACTATCTGTTCAACACCATCCTCATATGTGCCACTCACACACTAACCCTGCATATACTGGTCCACTACACAGTGTGGTCCGATGCCTTTTCATGGTGTGGGACATGTGTGTGTTTGGCCTTACAAATTTGTAAGCCGATAGGGTAACATACAGTGGAGCAGCATGTAACATCAGATAAACCAGAACCAAGAACAATGACATCTACCACAGTGTGTACACAGGCCAAGGTACATATTACCAGTAAACACACTGTTGACAATCACCATAAGTGCACAGACCTCAGTACAGTACACACAACCACAGAATGTCCAGGTCATGTCATCAAATATAACCCCTACTATACATAACAAGTGTAGCAGTCTGATATCAAACTGGCTTGTTATCACATATTATGTCACTAAATATGGTCTACAGCACACATGCACCTCTTACTGCATGACATATGTACAAGGGGTGACAGAGTTGTGGCTGGAGGCACAAACGCAAGACCAATATTGACATGTTGCTGTGATAACCTCATACATTTACTGTTGTAGCAGGGTGTGTTGCAACATATGTCCTATGATGGATATGAAGTCAGTAACTCTCATGGCTGTCACCATCTACAGATTGCAAACCTCACACTACCTTCTGCAGTTCACAGATAGGTGCTCTGTGGGTAACACATGAAACAAAAGGCACCACACACTGCCCAGTCTGCAGATGACCCACCAGATAGGGGTTTCCTCATAAACATAGCACTGACATGACAGGTATTAAAACATATAGGACAGCCATATCTACACACACCCTGTTAAACCAACATTACTCCAAATGCAGTATAGCAGCACTTACAGTCTGTAGTCAGGTCAGGCACATCCCCCTCCTGTGTTTTGGCCTGTTTCCACAGTGTATGTTGTTAGAGGTAAATCCCCAATCCATCTGTGATGCTGTTTGCCAAACATCAGATCAAGTTCCTGCTCACAGTGAATGAAAAGGCCCAAAACCAACATAATGTTCCTAGATATTGGAGTGTGTTACTATGCAATTGACTATGGGAATGTTACCACAGCTGTTCCACATGCAAACAGCTAGAGGAGGGCTGCAATTTGTGCAGAGGCCATCATCTGATCATGAGCATCACTTAAAATACACATGCTACTGCCGAAGCAAAGCAGGTGTAAGTCTCCACATCCACCAGAAAGGGAATGAGAGAGGCAGGCAGAGGCAAAGATAAGTCAGAGAGGGGTAGGAGAGTAGAACATAAGCATGTTAGTGCCACACACCTACCAGTACATGGTATCAAACCCCTGATGACTATATAGTGCTATAACATGTCTATGCAGTTATTAGATGCACCATAGAGGTTACATGTTGAGGAGCCTTCCAAACTTATATGTGATGGTGAGTGACATCTGCAACAGTGATATGGTAGCTATATGGTAGGTGTAGTACATGTGGCTGTCCCCATGAACAGGTGTCAGTGTCAACACAACCACACTCTCACAGGGGCACGCACACATTGGCACACTTGGCAGGGCCAGGAATACAGCTCATCACTAGTAAGATTGCCACAACACAGTACTGTGCAGGTATCACATGCACCACAGGGGTCATACGGAGGTTTTATGGGCAACTGGTATGTGGAGGTGTCTGACATCAGACAACATGCTTCAGTATGCCAATGGGGGTTGTAGCGAGTGTGAATGTGGTCAAAGGCATCGTACAACACACACAGACACAGGGTTCCAGTACTGACATGCATGGGTGCATTGCTTCATGGGTGTGTAGTGGTCAACTGTGCCAAATGGCTATACAAGGCTAGGTGATGGGTATACCTTGAAATCAGGCCACATGACAATGGTCTGCAGTGCGAATCGGGGGTGTAGTGTCTGGATTTGCCCATACAGGTGGGCATTGTATTCACCATCCAGTCACCTGGGTAACTATTGCGTGTGGCCAATGCTGTGCATTGCTTGCCATGTATGTGTTCTTTAGTCCATGACCTGGACAGTGTCTGGGATGTGCACAACTCCCACATGCATGTACAGTGACATGTGGAACTGTACCTGGGGTGTCTGGCCCATGTTGTGTACATAGATTGTTATCATCAGATGTGCCAGTCCTGGCCTCATGTGGTGGGAACTGTTAATGGATAGCAGGTTGACCCTGCACCTACATTGATAGCATGATACTGGTATTCCCTGGTGTCAGTGGCATCTCTCCATACAGGGCATGTCTTTCAGGCATGGTATGTCCTTTGTGTGTCACATTTGATGGCACCCCAAGTGTTGCAGGTGTCCAGTGGGGAACATAGGGAAGGTGCACTGTCGGCATGTAATTGCCTATTGGACTGATGGACAGGGTGCCATGCCCTCTGTAGCCCACTGCAATCACACCATGGTTGCTATCAGTGGGCAATATGCAGGGTACTACCAACATAGCAGCTGTTGCCTAGGCAAGTGTGTGTGTGTATGAGACATGGGTTGAGAGTTTTTCTGGGTAATACAAGGGTTGCTAACTTTGTTAACCTGGCCTTGATGTCACATGTAGGGGTATGGATTTGCACCCAGCCTATCGGCTATTTCACATCTGTTATCCTTGTATGGTGGACATTGTGATATATACTAGGGCCAACATATAAGAAATTTGCAAAACCTTCTTCACATTGAGTCCAGTTGTAACACACTCATCCCCATCTCCACACAGGATATGAATGACAAACACAGACACACACCTGTCATGTCTCAGATTAGAACTCCTACCAAACTAGTTTACTACACTACAGCACTACGCAGTTATAGGACACGCCATGGAGATTATTGGAGTATTCTTTCCCCAAAGGTGTATTTCACAGTGAATGACATCAGCAGGATTGCCAAAGTAGGGACTTTGACTTGTAGTGAGTGTGACTAGCCTAAAATGCATTGCTTCCTACAAAGACATAGACACACACAAAAACATCTACAACTGCCATGTGTGGGAATAGAACCCTTATCAGAGTTCTATATCATACTATAGCATAAAGCTGTTAAAGGACACACCACAGGGATTACTGAAATACTTTTTCCCAAAAGGTGTATTTCAAAGTAAATGACATCAGCAGGATTTCCAAAGTAGGGCATTTGACTTGTAGTGAGTGCGACTAGCCTAAAATGCATTGCTCCCTACACAGACATAGACAACTGTCATGTGTGAGAATAGAACCCTGACAAGAGTTCTATATTATACTACAGCATGCAGCTGTTATAGGACACGCCACGGGGATTATTGGATTATTCTTCCCCAAAGGTGTATTTGACAGTGAATGACATCAGCAGGGTTGCCAAAGTAGGGCAATTGAATTGTAGTGAGTGTGACTAGCCTAAAATACATTGATCCATACACAGACATACACAAAAATATCCACAACCGCCATGTGTGAGAATAGAACCCCTACCAGAGTTCTATATCACACTACAGGATGAAGTTGTTATAGGACACATCACTGGGATTACTGGAGTACTCTTTCCCCAAAGGTGTATTTTACAGTGAATGACATCAGCAGGCTTGCCAAAGTAGGGCATTTGAATTGTAGTGAGTGTAACTAGCATTAAATGCTTTGCTCCCTACACGGACATAGTAACACACAAAAACATCCACAACTGCCATGTATGGGAAAAGATCCCCTACCAGGGGCCTATATCACACTACAACATGAAGTGGTTATAGGACACACCACCAGGATTACTGCAGTACTCTTTCCCCAAAGGTGTATTTCACAGTGAATGACCTCAGCAGGATTGCCAAAGTAGGGCAATTGAATTGTAGTGAGTGTAACTAGCATAAAATGCATTGCTCCCTACACAGACAGAAACACACACACAGTTGCCATGTCTGGGATTAGAACTCTTACGTAACTCATTTATCACACTACAGCAGTACACAGTTATAGGATGTGCCATGGACATTAATGGACTACTTCTTTCTGAAAGGTGTATTCCACAGTGTATGACATCAACAGACTTGCCAAGGTAGGGCATTTGAATTGTAGTGAGTGTGAGTAGCCTAAAAAGCATTGCTATCTACGCAGACAGACACAGACACACACACACACACACACACACACACACACACACACACACACACACACACACACACACACACACACACACACACACACACACACACACACACACACACACAATTACCATGTCTGGGATTAGAACTCTTACCTAACTAGTTTATCACACTACAGCAGTACGCAGTTACAGGACATGACACAGAGATTACTGGGCTACAGCTTTCCGAAAGGCATATTTCAAACTGTATGACATCAGCAGCCTTGCCAAAGTAGGGCATTTGAATTGTAATGAGTGTGACTAGCCTAAAAAGCATTGCTCTCTATACACACACACACACACACACACACACACACACACACACACACACACACACACACACACACACACACACCACACACACACACACACACACACACACACACACACACACACATACACACACTTGCCATGTCTAGGATTAGTTTATCACACTACAGCAGTGCACAGTTATAGGATGTGCCACGGAGATTACTAGGCCACAGTTTTCTGAAAGGTGTATTTCACAGTGTATGACATCAGCAGCCTTGCCAAAGTAGGGCATTTGAATTGTAATGAGTGTGACTATCCTTAAAAGCATTGCTCTCTACACACACACACACACACACACACACACACACACACACACACACACACACACACACGTGCCATGTCTGGAATTAGAACTCCTTCTTAACTAGTTTATCACACTACAGCAGTACACAGTTATAGGACGTGCCACTGAGATTACTAGGCCATAGTTTTCCGAAAGGTGTATTTCACAGTGTATGACATCAGCAGCCTTGCCAAAGTAGGGCATTTGAATTGTAGTGAGTGTGACTAGCCTAAAAAGCATTGCTTTCTACACAGACACACACAGCTGCCACATCTGGGATTAGAACTCCTACCTAACTAGTTTATCACACTACAGCAGTATACAGTTATAGGACACACCACAGAGATTACTGGATTGCAGCTTTCCGAAAGGTGTATTTCACAGTGTATGACATTAGCAGCCTTGCCAAAGTAGGGCATTTGAATTGTAGTGAGTGTGACTAGTCTAAAATGAATTGTTTTCTACACAGACAGAGACACACACACACAGTTGCCATGTCTGGGATTAGAACTCCTACCTAACTAGTTTATCACACTATTGCAGTGCTCTGTCATGGGACACACCACAAAGATTACTGGGTTCCACCATTCCCAAAGGTGTATTTCAAAGTGGTTGACCTCAGCAGGCTTGTCATAGTAGGGTTATGGGGAGGGCAGTTTCTGTGCATGGGCCATAACCCAGTCATCTATAGGTTGACACACCACATGGGGACACATGCAGGGTTATATTACACAGGTACGTGTATACAGCTGCTACATGACTACTTCCTTGTACAGTCATGTTGCACAGCTAGCACTTGAACCACATAGTCCGAAATGCTGACAGATACCAGTGGCTAATGTTTACACTGAGTGACATCTGAACCTCATGTGGTTGTAGCCATTTGGCTATGTGCTGGGTGGGACAGGCTTCATAATAGATGGCTCCTTGTCACAGTCACTTTCTTCCACACATCTATGTACATCTACTTTTGGCTTATTATAGCATATTGTCCTTGGATATATGCCTGTATTCCTATCCACTGGGTGTGCAAATAATGAGTGGTGCATACGGAAGAGTGTCTGCACTAACATCTGCAACTGCCAGATATGTATGGTCCACTATTGTTTGCAGACATGGGCTTCATTTGTTTAAGTGTGTGAGCATTCCAGTATGACCTTTCAGTATGTTTTTGTCTGACATTGCCTTCACTTGTCTAGTAGTGTGAGCATGCCCAGTATGCCCATCTGTCGTGAATGTGTGGATCAATTCCAGGTAGTTTGTACTCCAGTGCAGACCTTTGTGTTGTACACCTACAGGTAGCAAACTGTTTCTGCAAGGTATATGTCGATCATTTGGCAATATGGGGACAAACTGTGCATGGGATAGAGTGTACTGTAGGTGATTGGGTCTGTGCTGCTTCAGCTGCATGGTACTGCTGTTAGCAGAGATATTCAGACATGTGTACCATTATGCACAGTGATGTTTTCTGTCCTCTTCTGTCAGGTGGACTTTCTTGCTCACAGTGATGTCTTGGGGGACAAGGGTGACTGCAGCTGTCACTGGAATTGTGGGCAGACACCTACGTATTCATGGTAAGTTATGCCATTCTGGAGGTGGAGCAGCAGACACTTGCTGCTGGGTTTGTGTATCCGGTTCAGTATCTTGGTACTGTGTTGGCAGAGGATCCCATACTTGTACACCCATCAACATGACAGTATGGGCTTATCTTGCTGTGGCAATGCCTCACAGCTGTACGGATTTAAACAGGTTTCCCAGATGCAGGGGCCATAGGTCAGGACATTACCCCTATTGTGGTAAACAGGCAGGTGTGTAGTCACCCATTTATGTGTTTGCAGCCAGGGATAGTGTGTGCACACAGCTTGGTGTCAGACCCTGCACATTCCATGCTGTTCATGCTCCCACCCCCCTCTGTTATTCTAACCTCTTCCATACATTATGCATACATTTTCTGATACTTTCCCTAAGGGTATCACCCCATGACAGGTGTGTGTTAATGTTGGTCCACAGTTCATGCAGTGGGACATGGTGGACATGTTACTGTGGTTTGTCCACATGGTCTTGCATATGGCTTATGTGGAGTGTGTTATGTTATTTGGGTGTCCACGACATAACATGCATTGGCAGCACATGTAAGACACAGGCCTTTGGCAGAAGTCTGTGGGGCATTAGGTGTTACTGCAGGCCAGATGTGGCAGGCCATCACATTCTGTCAGTCCTACAGTCTCAGACCACCATACAGCATATTCACATGGGGTGACAGGGTAGGTGTGATAGGTGTTCATGCCAATACCTTCTATCAGTCTTGATCAGGTGGTGTGGATGCTGGCAGGGTTCTACCCACAACTAGGGACACCCCTGCATGGGACACCTGCACTGCATGCTGCATTCTTCCACTATTGCCATATACAGGTGGGCCATACTGTACCCATTCCCCACAGCAGGAATATGACCAGCGAGGTACCTTTGGGTGGTGTTTGCATGAGCTGGGTGCATGTGTGTTATGGACACTACTTGCATCTGACACACAGATGTGCATGGGGCATTCCAGTTATGCTGGCATGTGCAGGTACATCAGCTGTTTCCCAATCCATTAGTCCTACCTCCTTTGGGATCTGCAAGTGTTCAGCCAGACATCACCGGTATCCCCTATGACAGGACCAGTTACTGTGATGTATACCTGTATGTACAATTCCAAGGGTGTCTCCATTTCACAGTGACACAATATATACTGTATGTCTGGGGTACTTTCCCCTGTGTACTGCTTGTATATCTAGCCCAACAGCCATGCCATGTCAGTCTTTCAGATGGTGACACATATTATCATCATATATTTACAATGGCTTACTGCTAGCATGTGTTATACTGGTGGGAATTGTCTTTGGCACTGCAGTTGTGAGGGCTTGTCACTGTCATCAGCAGTATTGGACAATGTCCACCAGGTCTTACCTCAACATTCATACATACTGACCACTCTCACACAATATGAAAGACACATCATCCTAACACACACAGACCCGCCTATTATGCAAATGTTACAACCTATCCTGCTACCTTGGCCACCTCTGGGCATCTGGGCTCCACTCATATTATAACGACTCATGTATGTTACTACATTTCTACACAAGATTGGGGGGGGCACACTTGACTGTTACTTCATTTCTACACTGGATAGGGGGAAGGGGCACACCTGACTGTGTCTACATGTCTATATAGGAGTGGGGGGCACACTTGACTGTTACTCGATTTCTACATTGGATTGTAGGGGGACACACCTGACTGTTTCTACATTTCTATGCTGGATTGGTGGTAGGGACACACTTCACTGTTTCTACATGTCTACATAGGAGCGGGGGACACACCTGACTGTTGCTACATTTCTACATAGGATTGTGGGGGGGGCACCTGACTGTTTCTACATTTCTACAAAGGATTGGGAGGCACACCTGACTGTTACTACATTTCTACACTGGATTGGGGGTAGGGGCACACCACACTGTTTCTACATGTCTACATAGGTGTGGGGGGGTACACCTGACTGTTACTACATTTCTACATAGGATTGTGGGGACACACACCTGACTGTTTCTACATTTCTACACAGGATTAGGGGGTACACCTGACTGTTACTACATTTCTACACAGGATTGGGGGGCACACTTGACTGTTACTACATTTCTACACAGGATTGGGGGGCAGACACCTGGCTGTTTCTACATTTCTACACATGATTGAGGGGGCACACCTTACTGTTTCTACATGTCTACATAGGATGGGGGGGGGTACATCTGGCACTTGTACACATTTGTTATGACAGTACTTGTATGTCAGGTACTCCATTTTATTTTGTATTCTAACCTATCATGCTGACTAGAGGCATATCAGTGTACTACTGGTCTTAGCTTTGGTTGACCTACATATTAGTGTCTGACTTCCTACCCTTCAGAACTAACATCCCACTTCCTGACCTGCTGTAATCTGTCTGTGTAGGCCTGGGGGGGGTTTACCCTATAGGCATCATTCAGAGGCCATAGCACAGACTCTGTTTGTGTTTTTCTACACCTGCTCTGCTGGCTGAGACTGTTGTTGGTTATGTGAACCACCCTGACTGGCATGTGTGAGTCATATGGACACACATGTCACCCAGCACATTTCCTGCAGTGGGTTTTGTCGCCCTGTGTAGTATTGGCTACTATTGTGACTCCAGTATTTGGTACATATGTCATGGTGCCACTATAGGTGTCTATTATCTGCTGGCATACCATTCAGACACTCGATTCCCTTGCATGCTCACATCCATACCATAGATACAGGTAATGAAACGTTCTACTCCATTTGGCAATTGGTAGGTTGATTGAGTTACCTTGTGGGTGTTCCAGTATTGAGGATGGTGTTGGAGGGCTACCTATGTCAGATGCACATAGTACACTCCCTATACATGGTTGAGTACAGGTAGTGTCTTGTTTGGCATCCCTTTTACTGTATGTGCGAGTCAGAGAGAGGTATCATTCCCTGGTCCCTACTGTGTCAGTGTATGTGCTATGCTTTGCCTCTTTGACAAGGCCAGGGCACACTGGGCATTCTTCCTTGTGCCTATTGGGGCAGGCTCAGGTTGTTCCTCCTCTGAGTCACTCTGTGCCTATGCAGGCCTTGGCATTGCTGGGGGGCTGTGTGGCCCTGCCCCATGCTGTTCCTGCTGCAGCCATTTCCACAGGATCATATTATTTAACTTGGCACATACCATAACATTTTTTGAGTACATCTAGCTGGTGAGAACTGCAAGGCTCCACTGGATGTGTCCGGATACCGGAACCATGACTTGATCATCCCAAACACATGCTCTATTATAAGTCTGGTCTGTGCGTGTGTCTCATTATGGTGTTCTTGTTCGGGTGTGTGTGCTTTTCTGATGGGTGTCATCAGCCACGGCTCCAGTGTGTAACCAGCATCCCCCACTAGGTGACCGTAAGGGATGTCACCATTGGCAAATCTCTGGTACAGCTGTGTCAGATGCCAGATATGGGAATTGTGATAGCTTGCAGGGCAGCCAGCACACACATTCATTATAATGCCCTGGGCATTGCACACAACCTGGCAGTTGATGAAGGGGAGACCCTTGCGGGTTATGTAGAACCTACCCTGATCACCAGATTGCACATTGATGCATATGTGCGTGCAGTCTATAGCACCCTCTAGCTCAGGGTGTTCTGCTATTTGGTGGAAGAGGTGCATATTGCTGGCCAACACCTCACGGGTGTAATATAAGTGCTCACTGGCATGTGCTGACAGGGTATCCAGAAATTGGTGGAATATTCTGGATGCTGATGCCTGTGAGATCCCCATGATATCCCCAGTTGAACTTTTGGAGCAACCTGTGGCTAATATTCCTAGGCCTACACATAACTTGGTATCCACTGGGATGGGTTACCTCTGTCCACCCTATAGCACGCCACTATCTCCAGCTCATGTAGCCCATGGTAGGTTACCCTGGGTCTGTACACTCTTCTCCATCTCCTCACTGTGGGTTGGTCAACAGTATTCACATCCTCACCACCCTCAGCCTCTTCCACATGTTGTTGTAGATGCCTGCTGCAGCCCGTATAATTTTCTTGTTTTGTTTGTTAAAAGTTCTCCGCTTGTATACACCGGTGGTGTAGAGCATGGAAAAAAAACAGAGAGGAAGGTGTTTGCATAGTTTATAGTAGTGTTCTGGGCTGGGCTGGTCTGCTGCCTGTGTAATTGTCTGATTCTGATACATTTCACTTGCCAGCTATGCTAGATCTCCTAGATTACCTTCCTACTGCTGTTTTCCCTTCACATTTTCTTCCTGTTTAAGCCCGAGGGGGCATGCCACACAAACACAGTGCTGAAATGTGCACAGAGCTGCTATTTCCTGGTTTACTTTTTTTCCTTTAAAACCCAGTGTGTTGTGCGCACACCTGCTTAGGCAATGTAAAGAGTGCTAGGCAGCCACAGACACACCCCCTTGCCTAGCTGTGCTAAGCTAAGAGCAAACCTGAGCCACAGGGCTCCAATCCACTTACAGTATGCCTGACACCCACCCCTATGATGTCAGCTAACTCCTAGGCTTGCACCAAGCTATTCCTGCTCTTACACTGTTGGGTGCTGAATAGCATGCTGGGGAAATCTTGGATTCCCTATCATTCCCCTCATTTGCATAGGATTACCTGCTAATGCATAGTTACATGTCTCACACTGAGCCTCCCTCCTTAGCGACCACTATTCACTGGCCATGTTGTCTTCTGCCTGCCATTGACTATAATGGCAGAATAGTGATTTTAGTTAAAATACGATACCACAAGAACTGTTGAAAAAACACGTATGCAGTCACCCAAGGTAGCGAGCTCCTGATGCCAAAAGGATGTTGTATATTCCAATACAGGATAAACGTGCCTCCACCAATAAAAAGCAAACGGTTCCACAAGTACTTGAGTAAAAAACCTTAACGCCAAGTTTATTTAAGCTGAAACATGCGTTTTCGCTGAAGCTACAACAACAGCTTCTTCAGAGTTTTAAAATTAGCCCGCCAAACTGAGTTTTTATTCACACGTCATTGCGTATACCCAAGACAAATTATTAAAGGGCTATACTCATAAATACATATAAAATTTGTAAAACGTTCAATAACCATCTCTGTTTACTACAAGTTAGTACTCCATTAATCATGGTGTACACAAACATGATACACAGTATAACTTCATGAGAGAAACTTTCTTTCATTCATAAAAAATAAATACATTTAAACGAAAACTTAAAAGGTTTTTTCATTATTAAGAAATTATGTCATAACATTGCATGTTAGCTGTGCATGCACTACCTCAAAATCACCCGTACCTATTCCGCAGTGTTACCTCCATCCCAAACAACATATCTCATGTCACCAACTGCAGTCCCCTTAAAAATAAACAGTTGTTATACTTATTGTAGTTTATAAGCTTAATACACATCCATTGCATTACCATGATTTACCATGTAAAGCCTAAATCACAATTATGGTGCTAATCTGCCACACACCGAAAGTGAAAGTTTTATACCACATAGTTCTTAAAATAGTTAGATAAATATTTAGCCACCCTGTAAACTAATTTATTAGTGTAGTGGGTCATAGCTGGTGTACTGGTTACAACAAAACCCACCCTTTCTAATTTTTTAAACACAATGTTTACTGTTGGAATGATGTCCAAATGTTGATGTTTATCTTTTATAACTCCTTAATTTCAGTATACATGTTATATTACAATGCTCGTTCAAGCCGGGATATGAGAAGGCGTCCAACCTCAACTGCCATTCTAGTTCTTTGTTTTCTAGAAACAGTGGTGTTGGCCCCCCTCTTCCTGTGTTAAGAATTTGGTCAATAGGTGTGAATTCAAAACTATGTCCTACGTTTTTTGTGATGTGTTTTGCTAAAGCATTTTCGGTGTTCTGTTTCCTCATTGCATAAACGTGTTCGTATATTCTGTCCCTCAGCCTTCTATCAGATTTACCTATGTAGAAGGCTGGGCAACAGTTACACGTTGCCAGGTAAATAATAGATCTTGATTCACAGTTCAGTTTTTGGTTAATACTAAATTGTTTACCACGGATACAGAAAACACTTGTTGCTTTCACAAGATGACAGTGGTTACATTGCCCACATTGAAAGGATCCTTTTGATCTACTAGTGGAATTAATTCCATTGTGTCTCTGTAATAGGACTTTCAAGCTATTTCCTCTTCTAAACGTGAACCTAGGTTTATTTCCTAATTTGTCCAACAATTGATGATTGTTAGAAATAAAGTACCAATTTTTGTACAAGATAAATTGAATTGACTTAAAGTCAGTGCTAAATTTGGTAATAAAACTACATTCAAAATTACTCGTATTGTGGTTATCATGGTCAATTATGTAACTACCACCAACGCTTATTGCATTAGTTGGCTCTCTACTTAAGTTCAGTACTGAACTTACAACCATATCTGACATTTGTTTCACTGGTAACAATGGGGAATAGTTCCCCAATGTTCTTTTACCATTGATCTCCTGAAGTAAATCATCAAATAAATGTACCGGATAATCTCTATTAATAAACATAAGTTTTAAGAAGTCACATTCCTTCTGGAATAAGACTTCTGTACTACAAATCCTGGACGCACGGATCAACTGACCCTTGATGATGGCTTTCTTTTGTTTGTGTGGGTGACAACTCCTAAAATGAAGTAAGGAGTTGCAATAGGTAGGTTTTCTATAAATACTTGAAAAATATTCGCCCTTTGTTACATCCTTACTTAATTTGATATCCAAATAATCAATTTCGTCATCGGAGAACTTTGATGTAAACCTTAAAAAAGATGTGGTGTCATTGATGGCAGCCACAAAATCCTCTGCTTCTTTCTTGTCACCCTTAAACAAAATAAAGATATCGTCCAGGTACCTAGTGTAGAATTTTAGTTTAGCTTTCCTTGGCAAGTAGTTGAAAATATTTTCCTTCTCCCAATGGGCCATAAACAAGTTCGCCACACTGGCCCCACAAGGGGACCCCATAGCGACCCCTTGCTTCTGCAGGAAGTATTTGCCATTGAATGCAAAATAGTTAGATGATAGGATTATGTCCAATAACTGGGTAACTACATTGATTTCTTTTTTGGTTGCTTTCAATTCCATTAACATAATAGAAATCCATTCAACTGCCTCCAAGTGAGGAATAGATGTATATAAATCTATGACATCTATTGTTAAGAAGTTAACCGCTTCGTCATATTCAATATTGCTAATCTTATCCAAAAACATCCAAGAATCCTTACAAATATAAGGTACTTCTTTCAGATATTTTGAAAGGATAGTGTCCACTAACTGGGCACAAGGGTATGTCAAGGAAAGCCGGCTGTCTATCAGGGCTCGAAAGGGTGGTTTCTTGACATCCTTATGAATCTTAGGTATCCCAAAGATTACAGGGGTTTTGGGCATTTGGATGTCTATATAGTTGTAAGTATCTATATCAATGTCCCCATGCAAAAAGAGATCCCTAAAATAACTTCTGTTCCTCCTATATGAGGTATTTACTTCATTTAAGGATGAAGGAGAATATGCTGGCCCTTCAAGTATGGTCTCCATGATGTTGTCATATTTACATTTATCAAAGATTGCCAGGCCACCCCCCTTATCTGGTTTTATAGCCCTTACTTGTGCCTTACTTAACCTGTCCAATTCCATAAGTTGATCTTTTGAAGCATTCTTAATAATGTTGGGTCCACTATTTTTATTAGAGTCAAGATGTCTTATATCTAATTCACAGACTTTCTCAAAAAGTAGTAAACCCGTGTGCAAGGGTGGATTATAAGTGCTCGCAAGTTTTAATCCTACCCCGTCATTGGTCCCTTGGTTATTGAACAGAAGTTTTAAGTTTAACTTCCTAACAAAAGTTTTTAAATCAATAATGGTTTTAACCAAGTCACAGCTAGAGGTAGGGACAAAGTTGTTACCATAAGCCAATAGTTCCACTAAGCAGGGGCTGATCTGGAAGGAAGAAAAATTATAAATTTTGAAATCACCTTTCTGGTTAAACAGGATAGTTAGATCATCAGTATCACTTAAACTATTATCAGGTAATGAAATCAGTTCTTGTTGTTCCAGTTCTTTTCTGGTACTGACGAGCTGTCCTTTGCCCTAAAAAACAGTCATTATCAACTTCCCCAGGAAGTTAAACTTAAAACTTCTGTTCAATAACCAAGGGACCAATGACGGGGTAGGATTAAAACTTGCGAGCACTTATAATCCACCCTTGCACACGGGTTTACTACTATAAAACCAGATAAGGGGGGTGGCCTGGCAATCTTTGATAAATGTAAATATGACAACATCATGGAGACCATACTTGAAGGGCCAGCATATTCTCCTTCATCCTTAAATGAAGTAAATACCTCATATAGGAGGAACAGAAGTTATTTTAGGGATCTCTTTTTGCATGGGGACATTGATATAGATACTTACAACTATATAGACATCCAAATGCCCAAAACCCCTGTAATCTTTGGGATACCTAAGATTCATAAGGATGTCAAGAAACCACCCTTTCGAGCCCTGATAGACAGCCGGCTTTCCTTGACATACCCTTGTGCCCAGTTAGTGGACACTATCCTTTCAAAATATCTGAAAGAAGTACCTTATATTTGTAAGGATTCTTGGATGTTTTTGGATAAGATTAGCAATATTGAATATGACGAAACGGTTAACTTCTTAACAATAGATGTCATAGATTTATATACATCTATTCCTCACTTGGAGGCAGTTGAATGGATTTCTATTATGTTAATGGAATTGAAAGCAACCAAAAAAGAAATCAATGTAGTTACCCAGTTATTGGACATAATCCTATCATCTAACTATTTTGTATTCAATGGCAAATACTTCCTGCAGAAGCAAGGGGTCGCTATGGGGTCCCCTTGTGGGGCCAGTGTGGCGAACTTGTTTATGGCCCATTGGGAGAAGGAAAATATTTTCAACTACTTGCCAAGGAAAGCTAAACTAAAATTCTACACTAGGTACCTGGACGATATCTTTATTTTGTTTAAGGGTGACAAGAAAGAAGCAGAGGATTTTGTGGCTGCCATCAATGACACCACATCTTTTTTAAGGTTTACATCAAAGTTCTCCGATGACGAAATTGATTATTTGGATATCAAATTAAGTAAGGATGTAACAAAGGGCGAATATTTTTCAAGTATTTATAGAAAACCTACCTATTGCAACTCCTTACTTCATTTTAGGAGTTGTCACCCACACAAACAAAAGAAAGCCATCATCAAGGGTCAGTTGATCCGTGCGTCCAGGATTTGTAGTACAGAAGTCTTATTCCAGAAGGAATGTGACTTCTTAAAACTTATGTTTATTAATAGAGATTATCCGGTACATTTATTTGATGATTTACTTCAGGAGATCAATGGTAAAAGAACATTGGGGAACTATTCCCCATTGTTACCAGTGAAACAAATGTCAGATATGGTTGTAAGTTCAGTACTGAACTTAAGTGGAGAGCCAACTAATGCAATAAGCGTTGGTGGTAGTTACATAATTGACCATGATAACCACAATACGAGTAATTTTGAATGTAGTTTTATTACCAAATTTAGCACTGACTTTAAGTCAATTCAATTTATCTTGTACAAAAATTGGTACTTTATTTCTAACAATCATCAATTGTTGGACAAATTAGGAAATAAACCTAGGTTCACGTTTAGAAGAGGAAATAGCTTGAAAGTCCTATTACAGAGACACAATGGAATTAATTCCACTAGTAGATCAAAAGGATCCTTTCAATGTGGGCAATGTAACCACTGTCATCTTGTGAAAGCAACAAGTGTTTTCTGTATCCGTGGTAAACAATTTAGTATTAACCAAAAATTGAACTGTGAATCAAGATCTATTATTTACCTGGCAACGTGTAACTGTTGCCCAGCTTTCTACATAGGTAAATCTGATAGAAGGCTGAGGGACAGAATATACGAACACGTTTATGCAATGAGGAAACAGAACACCGAAAATGCTTTAGCAAAACACATCACAAAAAACGTAGGACATAGTTTTGAATTCACACCTATTGACCAAATTCTTAACACAGGAAGAGGGGGGCCAACACCACTGTTTCTAGAAAATAAAGAACTAGAATGGCAGTTGAGGTTGGACGCCTTCTCATATCCCGGCTTGAACGAGCATTGTAATATAACATGTATACTGAAATTAAGGAGTTATAAAAGATAAACATCAACATTTGGACATCATTCCAACAGTAAACATTGTGTTTAAAAAATTAGAAAGGGTGGGTTTTGTTGTAACCAGTACACTAGCTATGACCCACTACACTAATAAATTAGTTTACAGGGTGGCTAAATATTTATCTAACTATTTTAAGAACTATGTGGTATAAAACTTTCACTTTCGTTGTGTGGCAGATTAGCACCATAATTGTGATTTAGGCTTTACATGGTAAATCATGGTAATGCAATGGATGTGTATTAAGCTTATAAACTACAATAAGCATAACAACTGTTTATTTTTAAGGGGACTGCAGTTGGTGACATGAGATATGTTGTTTGGGATGGAGGTAACACTGCGGAATAGGTACGGGTGATTTTGAGGTAGTGCATGCACAGCTAACATGCAATGTTATGACATAATTTCTTAATAATGAAAAAACCTTTTAAGTTTTCGTTTAAATGTATTTATTTTTTATGAATGAAAGAAAGTTTCTCTCATGAAGTTATACTGTGTATCATGTTTGTGTACACCATGATTAATGGAGTACTAACTTGTAGTAAACAGAGATGGTTATTGAACGTTTTACAAATTTTATATGTATTTATGAGTATAGCCCTTTAATAATTGTCTTGGGTATACGCAATGACGTGTGAATAAAAACTCAGTTTGGCGGGCTAATTTTAAAACTCTGAAGAAGCTGTTGTTGTAGCTTCAGCGAAAACGCATGTTTCAGCTTAAATAAACTTGGCGTTAAGGTTTTTTACTCAAGTACTTGTGGAACCGTTTGCTTTTTATTGGTGGAGGCACGTTTATCCTGTATTGGAATAGTGATTTTAGTTAGAATGCTTAATTTAGGTTTATTTTCTTATCCCCCCCACCCCCCGATTCTGTTTGCGTGCTGCTGCTCTACACTTAAACAGCCGAGATCAGCTAAAGAAAATAAAAGTTGATTTTTTTTTCAACTGTTTTCCATGCCAATGGCCTTATACTTGGCCATTAGCATACTTTCTAAATGATATGCACCCTTTATTTAGAGCTGTCATGGCTCCGTTTTGGAATTTGCAGAAATGTACTCAGTTACTGGCGGTGTACATTTCTGCAGATTACACTAGTCCTGCATGGCCAGTTTCCACAAATTCACCTCATTTGCATGGATTTCTCCTGCAAATGGGGTAATTTGCATACAGGGGCTGAGTCCATGCAGAACTAGTGCAGGAGCGCTCGTGCACGTCCCTACAGGTTATTCCTGGATCGCATGGCAGACATATTGCCTGCTGGAGCTCCTGCACTAATCCTGCATGCCGTGCAAGCCTTGCAGATTCCAGTTAGTCATAAATCCCTGCAAAGTATTCTTGTTTAGCTCATAGGAGAGAAAAGTTCTTTTACTGGAATTATACCAAACAGAAAAAAATAATAATTCTGCTTTATTTGATAATTCACTTAAAATCTATTTGAATTGAAGTGGCACATATTGACCACAGCACTTGAACTCCTAAATAATCTGTAGAATAGTTATTTTTTCTGTTCAAGGATATTTTTACATTGTAATTACTTTAAGCAAATAAAGCAAATCAGTTTTATTTGTTTTTGTCTTTTCAACAGAAAGAACCAAGATAAAGATTAATTCCATGGTGTGGAAATATAAAGCCTCGTTTGTGACACAGATGATAATGGATTAATTAATTCCCCAAATTATGGAGG
>NC_056739.1:1828831476-1828886476 GCF_019279795.1 Protopterus annectens
AAATATCCATCAGTAGTAATTATTTGAAATGCAAATCAGATTCTTCTGTTTACATATAGTTTCAGTGCTTTTTGTGTCTTTAGAGTATTTGCTGGAAGCCAGGATTCCAGTCAAGCTAATAAAGGTTCTTTACTTAGAAAGTGATGTTGCTGTTTTATGATTTCCCTAAGGCAAAATGATCTCATAGTAAATGGGTTGAAGGGTTTTTAATTAGTAAGTCTCTAAATTTCTGTTTCTACCAATCTTCAGTAACAAGATATTTAAAGCAGTTTGCCAAGTAGAATCATTTGAGGACTGAATACTGCACTATTTAGGTTTTGAGTACAGGAGGTACTTCATTAAAGCTTTTAATGAGAGACCTGGAACTGTATGTGGATGTCCTAATAAAATAAATATATGCATTATATTACAAGATAATATCAAAACCAACAAATTGTTATCATTTATACATACTGAGAGTACTGGAGTATTTTAGGGTAAATGACTGGGATTTTGTTTCTGAAGAAAATACCATAGGTCTCCATGAATACACCAGCTGGTCAATACAAATAGTGCCTTTCTCAATTTACCTTTTAAATTACTACAATTTTTATGGCATTGAATCCCTTATAATATTAAAGACAACACATGTAATATCCACCAATAGTGTGGTGCTGTGAATATTACCCCAGATACCTTACAGCTGGTCTTATACGTTATCTAAAAATCTATGACACAGCAATGTTGTAAATGTTTAAGCAACAGAAGGGAGTCTTCTGTCATCCTTATCTCATGGGCAGACCTTTCTTTGACAAAGATACAACAGCCAGTTTTACAGTCCCTCCCCAAGTCTGCAACCTGTCAGTTTTGTACAGTGATGCATGGATGGTTGTTCATCCTATTATTTTTTCTGTCTGCTGTAACTTTGAATACTTGCTATCTCTATCCATGTCATTTTCCCTATTTATAGCCATTGCATGCTCCTTAAAGATGGAATTACAAGTATGAGACAGTAGTTAACTAAGTCGTGAAATAGGAAATAAAAGCTAGAAATTGCAGTTAGTGAGTCATCATTAGCTGAATTATGTAGCTTTCTTCCAGTGTCCTGATGTGTTGTTTTCTGTCCTAGTCAGAAGTCTTGAAATGCTTTTGAAAAAAACGATTATACTTTTGTTCAGTTACTTGGCTTTTGAATTATGCTATGTATACTTTAATGACTCTTTTTCAGAGCTATAGCTAGGTTACTACATACATACATACAAGATATTTCAAGCAAGGGCATTTATCCCCTTCTAGCCTTCAATATACCAAATCACTCATTCCCATAATAAGTGTCCAGGCTATTCTTAAAAATATTTAAACTACTGCTTGCTTTAATGTAATTTGGTAGTCTGTTCATGCATCAGCTGCTCTCCAAGAGAACCAGTTAGTACACTTCTCCTTCCTATAGAACCTTCTACATAGATTGTCTGACGATTCTCTTCTACTTTTTAGTAATTCCAAACATTCCCAGAGGTAGTTGTCTCTAAATGCCTTACACACCTGAATAAGGTCTCCTCTTAAATATCTAGAGACACTGTACACTTTCAGATATCTGGATACTCTTGGTATATTTACGCTGTTCTCTTTCCAGTTTACTCATGCTTATACTGTTTTTCCATACTCAAGTTTGGGTCTAATGTAACTAACAAAGAATGACTTCATCATTTATGATTTCCAAGACTTTATAAATCTTTTTATACAACCTATAGTTCTATAGCTATCATTAACCAACTGGTTGATATGATTAGAAAAAACTCATAGCTGGAGATACCCATATACCCAGGTCCTTAACTGAATCTACAGTTCCAATCACTGTGTGCTGTATTAAATATTCACCTTTCAGTTTATGTCTCCCAAATGTCATATGCTTGGTTTTTGATGTATTTATCAGCATATGATTCTCCTGTGCCTAAATAGTCAAGTTAGTCAATTTATTTTGCAGACATGCCATATCTGTAACAAATGTAATCAGTTTACCCAATTTGAAGTCATCTACATACAGACTGTAGAACACCTGAGATGAAAAATATGAAAGATGCAATCTAAACAAGTAAGAGCCTAGGACAGAGCCCTGTGCGACACCTAGACTGTAAACAAGAATTTCACCTATCCGATTGTTGTATGATGCGAGCCATGACCTGTTTACAAGTCATGCAGCTCCCATCTTATCAAGAGTACAACAATAGCTAATTATTCTAATTTATTGATCACTGTTTTGTGTATGACCCTGTCAAATGCTGAACTTAAATTTATAAAAATTGCATCACAGCACAATTTTTAATTTGCAGCTGTTAGTATAGTCTTGTGGAACATCATGTTACAGGTGGTGATAGATTATTTTCAATATTTCCATGCTGATATATAATCTCAAGTCCCAACCTTTCCATTTTTGGCAATAACTTGTCAATATTACAGTCTCCATTATTTTTTTTCAAATCATGAAAGTAGACTTAAGGGTCTGTGTAACTCTGGGTTTGTTCTACTCCCCTTTCCCTTAAAGACACGTTTAATAAGTGCAAGTCTCCAACTTTGAGCAATATCCCCATACTTATATGACCTAGTAAATAAAAAATATTTTGGTACTGTAAATTCTTACTGAGCTATTCTCAGATCATTATTGCTGATTGTGTCTCCTCCCAGATCTTTTTTTGGATCTGATCTGGATAGTTATTTTTCAATATAATCTAATTTGATTCCAGTATCTGAGGTTACTTGAATGTCACTAGAACAACCTATGCGGATCTAAGCTGTTTTGCATAAGATTTTATAAGTATATGGAACAACTAGTCACCATCCCCACAAGAGGAGAAAACATACTTGATCTCATCATCACGAACATGGGATCAAAATGTTCAACACCGGAAGTATACCCCTCACTGGTGAGATCAGATCATAAACTAATCTCGCTGGAGGTCCTCATCCCGCCCCCACCTGAAACAAAAAAGACCACAGTGAAAAACTTCTCAAAAGCCGATTTCACACTTCTAAAAACTAGTGTGGTCTCCTTTAAGGCCCCTGAGCCAGTGGTAAACATTACTCAAACCGCTGAATCACTTACAAATGCCTTCTACCAGCACCTACAGGACTGCATGGATCAGGCAATCCCAAACAAAACTAAGACTCTCTGTACCAAAGGCAAGCGTCCAGTCTGGTGGACCCCAGCCATAAACAAGCTCTACAACAAAAGGAGGAAGCTACTACAAGATAGAGCAAAATCCTTGAAAGGTAAGACACCTTTGATCATTATAAGTAAAAACTAAGAGCTCTCATAAAATCATCCAAGGCAAATTTTGAGAGAAAAATCGCCAAGGACTCTAAAGAGAATCATAAGGCCTTCTTTAGCTATGTTAGAAACCTAGGAGGAAACTCCCAGATATGCTCAGAATTAGTTCAAAATGATGTGAAAATTACTGAACCTACACACATTGCCAACATACTGGCTGACAGGTTCAGTGCAAACTTCTCCCCTCCCCCAAAAGGAGAGATATCTATTCCAGAGGATTGTAGCCCCCAAACATCTCCAACGCCCAGGTGAGAACTGCCTCACTAAGGCAAAAACACAGCATCCATGGGACCGGATGGTGTCCCCGGCTGTGTGCTTCATGAACTCAATGAGGAATTAAACCCACAGTTAGGACAGCTGTTTAATCTTAGCCTCACCTCAGGATACGCACTCCAAGGAGTGGCGCACGGCGACTGTGGTCCCACTTCATAAGGGCGGTGCCTCCACAGACCCTGGAAATTACCGCCCCATTAGCTTGACAAGCCTTATCTGCAAAGCCATGGAGAGGATCATAATGGAACTCATAAATAAAGACATAGGGAACTTGCAGACTTTGGATCCAACTCAGTTTGGCTTTGTCAAAGGCAGATCCTGCCTCTTAAACTTGGTTGACTTTTTGAGACAGTCACCAAGGCCATTGATGAGGAAAGGCAGTCCATACAGCCTACCTCGACCTGGCAAAGGCCTTCGACACAATACCCCACTCAGGTATCATCGAAAAACTCATCAGCTTGAATGTAAACCCATACATCACAAGATGGGTTGCAAACTGGCTAAGTGACAGAACCCACAGGGTCAGAGTTGCTGGAGCCATGTCAGACTCAAAGCCTGTCACAAGTGGTGTCCCACAGGGCTCAGTCCTGGGTCCACTCTTGTTCGGCATCTACTTTTCTGAAGTACAAGCAAACACAGGAGGGTTATGGCTGACAAAGTTTGCAGATGACTGCAAACTGGGAGCCATAGTCGAAAACACATCTGACACAGATATCCTCCAGAAGGGCCTCACAGAAATGGATAACTGGTGCCAGAGCCATGGCCTGAAGTTAAACGCCAAAAATGCATAGTCATACCCTTTGGGAAAAACAAGGCTACCCCTAGCTACCATATAGGTGGCAATCCACTGAGCACAGAAAAAGTCATCAGAGATCTGGGGACCCAGGTTGACAGTAGCCTTCGCTTGACACTCATGTTGCTAAAGTAGTTAGGAAAACCTTCTATATCACCCACCTGATCATGAAGGGATTCACATCTAGATCAAGGGAGGTCATCGTCCCCTGTACTCATCACTTATTAGACCTATGATTGAGTACAATGCCCGTTCGAATGTATCTGACCAGACACCTGCTGCAGCTTGAAAGGCCCCAAAAGTTCCTCACCAAAAGGATAAAGGGTCTCAAAAATATGTCTTATGCTGCCCGACTGAAAGAACTCCAGCTCTATTCAGTCTCATACCGCTTGCTCAGAGGTGACCTGTGCCTGACATATAAGGCCATGTCAAACCCAGATTTGATGAATATGCTTCACCTCAAAAATCTAGATCCCTCAGAACCACAAGGGCGGAGACTTAAACCTTGACACGGTTATAAATAGAACGTGCTGGAGGGACAGATTCATCACCCAGAGACTCCCTATGCTGTGGAACAAAATCCCGGTACATGTGAGGCAGAGCACCTCTCTGGTCTTGTTCAAGAGGAATCTTGACCAATGGATGGGAGATTGCAGATATACCCCAGGGATTACTTCAGCGTCACTGCTTGACAGAGGCACAGCAAAATGATAGGCATAGTTTTTATTCAAACTAAAGGGGTGGCGAAAGCCACATAACTATGGGCTAGGCTTATAAATGCCCTTGGGCAGATAGCCTAGTATGAACCTATGAACCTATGAACCTATGAACCTATATCCATAATCTGTTGTGTGTGAGAATAAATTTTAGAATCTACACATAGTTTATCTGTTTATATGTCTTCACTCCTTCCACATCTTGTGTATCTATAGAAATGGTTTCTTATTATGTCCAATATCTTTATATAAATTTTCTTAAAACATTTCTTGATCTTGTCTCACACTAAACTTAATTTGCTTGTCCAGTTTGTTTATTTCAGTTTTCAGAGTTGTGTTTCAACCTATTTTCCATTTGTTTATATTTTTTTCTCTCACTTTAATCAAGTATATTGTTCTTATGGAAATATATCCCCCTGATGTTGTGTCTAGATCCTGATGTTAAGCATTCTTTTTGATTTTTTTTGCATTCAAACCATTTTTATTTCAAAACTTTCCACATTCCTTATGCAGTTTTTTCACTGAATGCATCACTCCAATTAGTTGTACAAAGTGACTGTTTTGCTTCCACATAATCCGTTACTAATCTTCTATGTACTGGTTTAGATTCCAGTTTGGCAAAATTATCTAGCAACATGATCACCGCACATCAGTGGTGGTAAATCTTGACATGAAGTAACAGTAATTTCACAGACACTGTCTAGTATGTTCCATTCCCTGGTTGTTTTTTTACAATCTGAAGCTATCATTGTTCCTGAACATATGTTTTGAATAATTTCCTTACTAATGTTGTTGAATCAATATTGTTCCAGTCTGTTTCTGGTAAATTTAAGTCCCATGCTATTATTATTCTTCTCTGTTGTGTTTAATTCAAGAAATGTATGAATTGCTCTAGGGCATCAGCACTTGTCTTTGCTGGTCTATACGCTCCAACAATTATGTGTCCCACAGTTGTCTTTATTGTTACAGTAACATAATCTTAGTATTGGTGTTATCATTGAACTTATATTAATCATGGGTGTCATAACTATCACTGTTGCCCTGTGAAGTTCCTCAGACTGGTGATCCTCTTTAGCTAAAGTCTTTTAAAACGTTTGGATTGTAACTGTTGGATGCTTCTTGCTACAACTGCAGAAAGTTGCTTGGTAAAACTACTAATACACTGACTTACTGAAACTTATTTCAAATTCAAATGCAAATGCATGAATGCAGTATTACCATTCATTGAAGAATCTGTGATATCACCCATAGCTTTTTACATGAATGCAGATACTGTTCTTGCTCCCATAGGCAACTGCTGTTCATGACCTCGACAGCTTGTGCCCAGGATAGCTGCCCCTTTTGCCATTGCCTAGTTGCAACTTTGCTCTGTTTCCTCAAATCCTACATGGTCAGTGTGCCTTTATACTTTATATGAAGCACAACCAGAAATGGCTACAATGGAAAGAAAGCAATAGACTATGATACAAAACAGGTATCCCTTTTGTATTAACAGCTTGTTAATGTGATATGTTCTGTTTTGCATATATTCCATACCCTCATCCACTTGTTTACATGAATATTTTTAATAAATAATATTAGATAACTTAATCAGTTTACAGTGATTTCAAAATCATATATTATTGTATATCTCTACTAGATCATCATGTGTATTTTTACAAAAATTCTAAACATCACATATTTATTTTCACTATCCTGTGTCTGTAATGATAAACAGTGTTTTATATTATGCACAGCCAGATTAATGTAAAGGCTTTCTTCTTTACTTTACCAAGTCCAACTTTCCTGTGATTGACAGTCAGTGTCCTAAGACTTATCTTGTGTTGTAACTTACTCAGGAACATTAAGAGTAGTAGATGGCATAACCTGAAAGTAGGGATAAAAGATTCTGACTCCAAAACAGGTGATCCTGGATTGATTATTAACTCAAGTGACTTATGGAGCTGGCAGAAAGGATGACCATGCCCACCATGTGGGGATGGATGTGTTGATTAGCAAATATTACTCACCAATGTCTTATGGAAAAAAGGGCTCAAAGAGATTACTAGGCTAAATGTTTTCCATTGCTGAGGAATGGGTGATCTATGAGTCAAGGCATACATGTCATCACAGGCCACACCTCATTCCACACACAAAGCTATAAAAGGTAGTGTCAGCATGTTCACACATGCAAAATCTATGTAAAAGCATAGCTCTAGCTGCTCTATGGCAGCTCTCATCTGAACCACGGCAGTCTGCATTGCCTTGCTAACCTCATTTCCCCTAGAACCTCTATGTGGATTCATGTCTTTAAAGGGAGAAACTGTTAGTGTGGATCACATCAGGGAGCCAACAAACATGTGACAGTAGCAGGTAAAGGGATTACAGGAAACAAGAACAGGTGCATCTGAAAGTAGCAGCAATGATAAGCCAAACCAATAATAAAACGTGAACAAAAATTCAAGAATAGAGACATCATCATCAGAAAATGTCACTTGGTTCTTCACTTGTGAATTCTGCATTTGTACAAGATTCACTGCACTTCTGTTCACTTTACTATGCTGTACTTCAGTAGTGACGGTGCAGCCATTATTCTTCTTTCTCTGAGAAAATGGTAGACCTATAGAAGTAGCAGCTTCTGCTGTGAAACAAGTCAACAAATGTCTAAGACTTTTTCTATCAAATCTTGTTTTTTACTGACTAGGCATTCTAATTTCTAATTAACCTAAGAGTACTTTACTATTAAGTTCACTGCTTGCTATATAATCTATTTACATGTGTCACTGCTAATCTTTTATATCAGACAGCACTCTAGGTCTTAGAACTTCTGATTACTTGACATCACTGTGGCCATTCCAACCCACTTAATTGCACTGGAAGAAGTTTATACATCTTTCTATGTTTATTCAACAATAATATCTAAAATATGATGACCTGCATCTGTCACCCTGGGTTTGTGGGTGCTGGCTAAGGTTCTTGCCACCCCTATAGTGCCTTTTTTAGGTGGTGTTCCAAAGACCAAATTACCACCATAACAGCTATAAATAAATGCAATCTGAGGGTCATGCTGCTCAACATTAAAAGTCTAAATCTCAAGATGCACTCACTCAAAGCACTCCTCAGAATGGAGAACATCAACATTTGTGCTGTAATGAAGACCTGGTTTAAAGTGGAAGAGAGCACCCCTGCGCAACCAGGCTATAACTTATTCCACACCTTTTGGCCCCAAAACATGGACTGTAGCTCCAAAGGTGGTGGTGTCTCCATATTCATAAAGGATATGCACACCCCCAGACTAGTGGCCCAGCATAATGCATCTGAGATACTTCAGGTACAACTAACATTGGGTAAGATGGCGATCCAGGTCATAGCCTGTTATATGACTCCAACCATGTCCCTAGACTCTCACTCCACATTCCTAAGCACCCTGGAATCTATCAATGTCCTACCCAACACTCTCATACTAGGAGACTTCAACTACCCCTCCATCAACTGGGAGAACTACTCAAGCACCAATACACTGGCCAAATGCTTCCTGGAATTCATCAGTTTCAATGCCCTACACCAGCTCATTCTGACCCCCGCTAGAAGAAGCAACATCCTTGACCTGGTTATTCTTAACATGGAGGACCATTGCTCTATACCAGTAGTCAATGCCTTCCTGGTCAATTCTGACCATAAACTAATCACCATGGAAATCCATATCTCACCCACACCCCCCACAAACGTAACCACCTTGAAAAACTTCTCCAAACTGATTTTAGGCTCCTAAAAACAGAGGTGGCTAACTTCACAGAACCATGCCAATGGAAAATAGCTGCATGACTGCTGAATCATTCACCAGTGCACTGTACGAACATGTACATAAATGCATGGAACTAGCCATACCCAACAGAACCAAGACAGTCTTCTCCAAAAAAGGAAACCAATCTGGTGGCTCCCTGCCATTAATAAACTCTACAACAGAAAGAAGAAACTGTTGCAGAAAAAGGTGAAGTCCCAAGACTGGAAAAACTCCCTTATTTGCTTCAGCAAAAAGTTGAGATCCCTCATCAAATACTCTAAAGTCAGCTATGAAGGCAGAATTGCAGCAGACACTGAAAACAATCACAAAGCCTTCTATAGATATATCAAAAAGCTCCACTGCAATACTCAGATTTGCTCTGAGATACTGCACAATGGTACCTCCTATACTGGGCCAGCAGATATCGCCAACATACTGACCAACAGATTTAGTGCCGACTTTACCCCTCTCTCCCTCCCTAAAGGACCAATCACAATACCAGAAGAATGTCAGACACCCAACATTACTGCAGCACAGGTTAAAGCTGCATTATCCAAGGACAAGAATACAGCTTCCATGGAACCTGATAATATACCTGGCTGTGTGCTACATGAACGACAAAGTGAACTGGCACCACATCTGTGTGCCCTGTTCAGTCACAGCCTCACCTCAGACTTTGTCCCTACCAAATGGCACACGGCTACAGTCAGTCCTCTCCATAAAGGGGGGAGCAACTACAGACCCTAGGAATCATCACCCCATTAGCCTAACAAGTCTGATATGTAAAGCTATGGAGCACATCATCATGGACCTGATTAACAAATATATAGGAAATCTCTAAACTCTAGACCCCGCGCAATTTGGGTTTGGTTAACTTCTTTGAGTCAGTCACCAGAGCTGTGGATGAGGGCAAGGCAGTTCATACAGCCTACCTTGATCTGGCCAAGGCCTCTGTTACCATTCCTCACTCGGGAATTATTGATAAACTCACCTAATTAGGCATCAACTCCTATATCACTAGGTGGGTTGCAAATTGGCTCACAGGTAGAACACACAGAGTGAAAGTAGTAGACTCCAAGTCAGACTGCTGACCAGTTTTGAGTGGATTCCCACAGGGATCAGTTCTGGGTCCTCTCCTGTTCAGCATCTACTTCTCAGAAGTCCAGGCGAACACAAAGGGACTCTGGCTGACCAAGTTCGCGGATGACTGCAAGCTGGGAGCCATTATTAACTCCCCAAGTGATGCAGACATCCTACAGAAAGGTCTCATTGAAACCAATGACTGGTGTCAAAACCATGGCCTTAAGCTTAATGCCAAAAAATGTGCCATCATCCCCTTTGATAAAAACTCAGTTCCCACTAATTACCACATTGATGGGAGCCCACTGAACACCAAAGGTGTTATAAGAGATCTGGGGACACCACATTGCCACTGTGGTCAGAAAGTCCTTCTATGTGGCACATCTCATTACCAAAGGTTTTGCATACAGGAAGAAAGAGGTCATCGTCTCTCTCTACTCTTCCCTCATTAGACCAATCATTGAGTATAATGCCCCATTTAGCATGTACCTCACTAGACACTTGCAACAGCTGGAGAAGCCACAGAAGTACCTCATGACGAGGATCATAGGCATTAAACACATGTCCTACACAGACAGACTCAAAAGACTTCAGCTATTCTCTGTCTCATAATGCCTACTTAGAGGTGATCTCTGCTTAACTTACAAAGCCATGTCTGACCCAGCTCTGTTAGAAATGCTACATCTAAAGAAATCCCAGTGCCTCCACACCACATGCTCCAGAGACCTCAACCTCATTACTACAATAAACAGAACATGCTGGAGGGACAGGTTCCTCACCCAGAGACTGCTCATGGTCTGGAATAAACTTCCCATACATGTCAAACAGAGCACCTTGCTGTCCCTCTTCAAGAGAAATCCTGAAGAGGGGATGGGTAATAGAAAGTTCACCCTGGGGATCACTCCAGTAGCTCTACTTGATACAGGCACTGGGAACTAATGTCGGATGGCATGATGCCAGGGCACTTCTATGGGCTAGGCTTGTAAAGGCTCCAGAGCCATTAGCCTAGTACACACCTATGCACCTATGAAAATTGCACATGCACAGACCTGCTTGAGCAACATTTTCCAGTCTGCTATCTGCTATACATAGCAAATTGCCACTGTAGTAAAGTGCACCTGACACATATTTCTCATAACTCTCACAAATATGAAACAGACTGAGAACTCAATAAACTGTGATGTAGTACAAGTGACAATGACCACGACACTTCAAAAACTTAAAAAAAACTTTAATAAAACTTTAGCACTTTTGTTCCTTAAACATCATGGAACTTCCTCATAACTACAATCAAATTCAAAAGCATCAGTTATATACAAAATTGTGATAACCATCATCCACTAAAACCTTTAGTTTAATTAATATAGTTAAAATAATTGAAATACATCATGCAGCAAAGCATTGGAATTTTAAAACTGAATTAATTGAGGAAGAATCATTTAACCCTGGGAAACTCATGGCATACAACCTGAGTTGCCACTTCATTTCTCATTATTCTAAATGTCCATCAGACATATAACCTCAGGCATCACGTTTCACTTACTCAATGACTAAAACACCAAAGATGTAGGTATTAAATATTAATTGTTAATGTTTAAACAATGTATTGGTGATCTTACCTTTCTTTATGTCTAACGAATGCTCATAAATGTGTTCCTTTAATTTACAAGAGGTCTTCCCAATATAAAATGAGGGGCATGAATTGAAACTAGTCAAAAATATTACTTGCCTGGCTTTACAGGAAAAATAACCATTAACTCTGAAAGTTTCACATCTGATGGTAAAGCTGTTGCTTTTAATAATATTTGGACATTTAGCTGCCACATTTACTGATACCCCATTGGACAACTTGGACAATTGGATGGGGAACAGGAAATTCATCTCTGAATTGGCATCAATATCTCTAATGGGCACAGGTAACCTGTAAATGGTTCATCTCACAGGCCCATGTTTACACTTATCAAGGGTATCAGAATTTTTCAGAGATTTGGGATGCATAGCTAGGCTTAAAACGGCCATATACATATACTAACATCTTCAAAGGAAGTCAGGGCCTTTTATATTTTCAGCAATATGATCTCATATTGTCCCACTCCCGTCATCCACTTTTTAAAGCTTATTTCTCCTATGAGCAGACAGCATTGTTTGCCCCATATAAATATACTACTGATTCTCCCATTAACATGTGCAATGATATAACAAAATGAACATCATCGATAAACTTGAGTTTAACAATGAATGGTATAGCACTGGCGGTAAGCAATTCAGACGAGCAACAAAAATCTGTAGAACAAATTACAGTGTAGCAATCTGATACATTTCTGAGTATTTTGCCTTTTCTGCTTAGTACAATATACCTTCATCATGGTGATATCACTGGGAAACTCTGACCCATGTGTTTTGATTTTTTAAATTTCTATCTGCCTGGGTCAGTAGAACTTTTCTGTGCCTTCAAATTGTTTCCCATGCTTTCCGCCACTCTTCTATTACAATTCTCCTTTCTATTATTTATGATAGTGCCCCTCACTCACCCTCCAAAACATATTTTATGCAATTTCTTATGCTCAGTTCTAAGCTAAAGGGCAGTTTTTAGCTGTCTAATGCCATAACAGAATTATGCCTGTGACACAAGATGCATCTACTGTAAATATGCATTAAATTTGGAATTATTACAGAGAAATTTCATAGAAATGTACAAATGAAGCTAATACTGCACCTGCCTGGTATGTGACCCAGGAGCCATATATTCAAAAGTTAGAGAGAAAAGTGTACTAGTGCTGTAGCACACTTACCCTGTCAGACAAAGACAGACCAGTACAAAAGGGTTATGGGAAGCTGTTAACCACTTCAGTCTTACTTTAGAAAAAAGTCCAACTGAAGTGCTTTAACAGCTTCTCCCCACTCTTTTGTTGTGACCACAGATTGATGTTGCTGCACTAATGTGTAACTAGAACTTAATATTAATATGAGGTACTTGAGAAAAACTTGTTAACCACCTTTCTGATGTCATAACATGATTAACAAGCTTGCCTTTCCCCAAATTCAGATCATTATTATAGTGATCCATAAACTACAAGTCAGTATCTTTCAAAATAAGACAAAAAATGCATTGGAGAACATCTAAATCCTTGCAGTATCTACAACTCACATTGGAGAACTGGAATTTGAGACAGGGTTATTGAGGGCTTCCACCCTGGACCCATCTGTTATACAACTATCCCTTCACAGAAGATTGCTGTAGCTTGTGTATGTGGATGGTGGGGGCTGGAAACAATAAGATTATTATTTCTTAAATTCTCCTCACAATCAAACCTTACATGTGTGTACAGAAGTCACTTTACCTTATTTGGGACAGGGGAAAGTTTAGTCATTATTTCTCATGTTTTTCACACTTGAATTTCAGAGGTACTATGCACAGAAAGTTACTGTGGCTTTTGTAGGCTATTATTTTTGTAACTTTTCACAAAATCATCTCACTGTTATGCACATAACATCACAATAGCTTTTGTAGGGGCAGTGTACTGTCTAGGAGCAACATGCTAGAATACATAATTGTGATAATTTTTCTTCTCTTTTCTGACAGTCACATATCAGAAGTGTATACAAGTGTTTACATTTGGGAGGTAAGGATAATGAGGCATAATCTGATCTGTAACCAACAAGTTAAAATACGTTAGTATATTCTGGTTGTTAGATGGATACATAGATGTTGGCCGCTGTCTTTTAGGGGTAGGATGAACAGGCAAGCTGTATGATACGTGACACCAGTGACATGAAATGTGTGACTCTCACTATTTACACATTCACTTTCATATCAATCTCATAACAGAGAAATAAACAAGAGGTGATAATCTTTTTTTTTTTCTTTTGACAGGGACATGGACACTATTTTAAGATATGATCCATGTATCTTTGCAAGCATTTATCTTCTCATTTTATTGGGAACTACTTTTTGTCATCTTTGACCATTAAGCCTTGGGTACAACTTCCTTGAAAAAAAAAAAAAAAGACAGGATTTCTCTAGTTAGTTGTAATTTTTGCCCAGGCCATAATTGCAACAAAAGGCTGGGGAAAAGCTCTAAAGTGTACCTCACGTAATCTAGAATCCTATGGGTTTTGAGGTCCAAGCAGCCTCATAATTCTGTTATTTCCCCCACAGTTATTGCACTGCTGTCTTTGCCATTTATGGAGGATTAAAGGAGTGCAGGTAGAAAATGATGAGCAAGAATGAATTTCTTTCTTTAGCCACAATTTTTTTTCAGTACATCTTTGGCTCAAAATGTTTGAAAAAAAAAACAACTCTAAAATGCATCTCAGAGCATGTAGAGCCCTTGGCTTTGGTGGTGGTGGGGGGGGGTTGTTCTCAGACTGCTGGCTTCATTTCATTATTTCCTCCTATTTTATTATGGTGGAATCTTAGCCATTTAGGATATATTGAAACAATGCAGGAAGAATCTGAAGAGTTCAACAAAGTAAGAAACTAAAAAAGTAATCTGGCTGGTGTTGTAAGGCCAAGATGGGGCAAGCAAGAGGCACAATAGGAGTATGTAGGAGGGACAGTGGATAGCATAGGGCCAATGGAGTCCATTTTCTAGGGTTTCATTTCACTAAGAGGCAGAGTCAAAATATTCAGCACTCCAATGGACTGCCCCATTTAAGTACATCACACAACTTATCAACAATGTTTGTTACACTCCATAAAACATTTTATAACACTGTAACATCTGCATAAGAAGAAACATGCAATATGTTTGGTTTAGGCAGATTTCTGGTATACAACAATCCTTTTGACTGTATCTTTATTTATCGCTGCATGTCATACACCTGGTTGCATTACAGTGTTAAACATGCCCTTGCAGAGACACTCCTCACACTGTTTAAGTTAACTTTGGTTACTGCTTTTATTCCCTGCAGTGGAGACGCTCCTCCATAAAGGTGGCCTTACAGCTGACATGGGCATTTAAAGTCCTATTAGCCTTACAAGCTTCATCTGCAAAACTGGGTGGTGGGTATATTATAACTAACCTCATAAACTATGGTATAAGGACTCTTGCTTGAATTGACCCCAACAGTTTGGCTTTCTAAAGTTAAGTCTTGTGTATTTAATTTGGTAAACTTCTTCAACGGAGTTACAGACCTGCAGATAGTGGTCATTCAGTGCATGTGGTGTATCTTGATCTGGTGAAGGACTTCAATACCATTACCCATACTGGCCTCCTACAAAAGCTAATTGCTTTAAAAGTCAACCCCATATGTGGTAAGATGGATAAAAAACTGGCTGAAATACAGAGCTCACACAGTGCAGTTTGTAGGTGCCTCATCAATAAGAATGAATATGACCAGTGGTATCCCCTCAGGGCTTAATACTGGAACATATCCTTTCTGGTATTTAGTTCCCTGATCTCCAAGTGGATAGCCAAGTCCTTTGGTTACAATGGTTGTGGAATACAGCAAAGTGGAAGTTGTTATTAAGTCACAGCATGGCAACCAACTTTTTTGAATGAGCTTAGTAAACCATTTGTGTACAAAAAAAAAAATGAGTGCATACTAAATGCTAAAAAGTGCAGTATCACTTTTGGAAGACAACCTTTCCCTTCACATTGTACAGCCAACACACAACTACAAAATAAAAAGTTTGTCAGGAACGTAGATATGTGGGCTGATAGCTCCCTCTCTTTTGGCCATCATGTGGCAACAGTTACCAGGAAATCCTTTTACTTAGCCCATCTAATTGCCAAAGGAATATCTTCATGGTTTAAAGAGGTAATCACTACCTTACTCTCAGCATTAATCAGGACAATTATTGAGTACACTGTCCCTTTTGGTGTGTACCCCATTAATAATATCAAACAATTAGCAAAGCTCTAAAGAATCCTAACCAAAAAGATTACAGGCTTAAAATCCCTGAGCTATGAAGATATGCTAGAAGCTCTTTCCTTTTATTCAGTTTCATAAATACTTTTGAGGGGAGATCTGTCTTGCTTTCTGCACTATTAGAGACCCTGTTGTCCTGGCTCTCCTATTTCTCCACAAATCAAATATCTCCATCGATACTAGATTTTGGTCCTTTGTCCCCCCATTGTTTTGACTGTATTCTACTATATATAGGTATACAGTAGAATACAGTGTCACTAATGATAGACATTAAAGTTTCATACAACTATTAATCAGAAAATGTATGTTGATGCAAAACCTGTTCTATTAAAATTTTAAATCAGTAAGTAATGTAAAAATTGTCCCAGATTTTAGTTCTTCATTTCCCTTTTATTTTTGGCTTTGTCCAAAATTCTTGATGAAAGAAGTTGATTGGTATGTGTTAGAAACACTCATATATGTTTTTTTCCATGTTAACCATGTGCCCAGGTAGCCAGAAAAAGTTGCTATATCACTCAAAATCATCTTTTTCTGGATGCCTGACCTTGCAGATAACTCAGAAATGCCAATACAAATGATTCCATGTAATCATTATTCTAGAAGCGGTTTCATGGCATATTGGATAGCTTTTGAAAGTGTGCGTGGGTGGCTCTCACCCCTCCCCAATCCTATGGTTCTGGCACCCATGGTAACACAATTGTGGATAGTACAAAAGTATCAAACTTCTGTTGAGCTACATACAAGTAGTGGAGAAAATAAGATGGAAGTTGAGCAGCTCAGACTCAGATCAGGATTCATTACAACAAAATGTTTGGAGTGAGTGCTTTTAAACTATTTGATTAAGATAGTTCCTGCACATTCATCAATAAACATAAGTGATGATATTTTATTTATCTGTTTTTAAGTTTATTGTAACAGACTGTTATCTGTTTTAGGTAAGCTTATTAAAACTATATCAGTAATTCTAGTAAACAACCACTTTAGTTGTCTAAATGGTAGTATTAAACCCTATCTTTTTTCTTGTGAGGGGAGTTAGACTGCCAACTAGTTCAGAAGTTGTGTTTGCCCTGAGACTGTTTTGAGTCACTCAGCAACAAAGTGTCTAAGAAGGCTGCTCTCCTTATCAGATGTTATTACTCTGGTCATTTAATCTCTGGCTAGTTTGAGATTGTTCTAATAGATTCAACAAGAGAGATAAATGACATGATTCATTTCATTATCTGTGTATAAGTTAATTTTAAAAGACTGCATCTGTTCTAGCGAAGCTATTTAATCCTATATTAATAATGTGAGTAAATAGCTGTGCTGCATTTTGCCATTTTAGTGGTCTAACTGTTGGTATTAAACCCTAGTTCCTTTCTTCTGAAGGGAGTGAGAATCTTCTTTTAAGTTAACACTCTATCTGTTTTAGCTAAGCTCTATAAGACAATATTAGTAATTCCAGTAGACAGCTGCACTGAATTTTACTCCATACATAGTCTTACTGTTGGAATAAAAATCTATTGTCCCTTAATCTCATTTTGGGGTGCGTGCTACCATAATGGAGAAGAGGATTGAAGTAACTTAGCTTTCTAGAAATGTTGGAAACAAATTTTGGTTGAACTTATCTTTCTGTAACAAAACATCCAATAAGAACTTTTTTGTCACATGACCATTTAAACTTTATCATGTTCAACTATGTCATGAATTCACACTGATTCTCACATGACCCATCCCATAGAAATAAAATGTCAGCAGCTTGTAATACCTCAATAAGCTAATCATTGTCAATGTCATGGGACAACACTGCAAACAAATGACATATATCTGCTGTAGCCTTGATGCACTCTTTACCGTAAGCTATACGGGTCTATATTAGATCACTGAATGCTTAAAAAAGTGAACGGTGAGTGATCAAGCTTATGTAAGCGAAAGCTTAAAATATCGAAGAAACAGAAACCCAAATTTTTTCCTAGGGAAAGAATTTGGTTGACTATTTCTGTTGCTTTGGTATTTTCAGTGCTGTGGTGGAAAGTTATGGGTCGGGTTCAGGTAAGTGTGCGATTGTGTGGATGTGAGTGTTAGGGTGGATTAGGTGAGTTAGGGTTAGGACGCGGGTTAGGTATGTGTGTGATTGTGTGGACGTGAGGGTTAGGGCGGGTTAGGTGATTTAGGGTTAGGGAGTGTGTGAGGTGAGTGTGCGATAGTGATGGACCTTAGGGTTAGTGTTTGGGTTAAGGTAAGTGGATAGTTAGTGGTGTGTGTATAGTTTAGTGTAGGGTTAGGTGTCAGATTTTAGGTGTATGTGTGTGGATTGCTGTTTATTTGGTGTGCTTGTGTTGTGTGTATGTGTTTTGGAACAGCGATTTTTTTTCCCTAGGAAAAAAATCGCTGTTCTGACAGTTCGAGATTGTAAGTTTTCACTTACATAAGTTTGATCAATCACTGTTCGCTTTTTTAAGTATTCGGTGATCTAATATAGACCCAAGCTATACATCTCATAATTTCTAAGAAATACCATGAGTCCTTTAAAGCATAATTAAAAGACTCTTGACAAACTAAAAGGCCTTGACACTGAACTAAATTGTGTATTAATGTAGGCTGTTCTCAAAAACAAATATTTAGAGTTTGAAGGAGAAATATTTCATGAAAAGAAGGAGTGGTGATGGTACTACATTTGACCTTAGCCAAAAGTCTGAGATCGGGGCACCAGTGATCCCAGTACATGCTAACCAGATTAGGTGATGGTGGGGTCACCTATACATTAAGATTCATGGATGACATTTTGTTTCTATGGTATAGGTTATGTGAAACTGAGTTCATGCCTTGTATATATGCTTGGCATTCATTTCTTAGTATAGTTAACTTGTCTTTAAACTCTGCTTTGAAGCTAAACATGTCAAATGCCTTTCCCAACATCATCTATGATATGTAAGAACATTGTGCACTGATTTTTTTCTGTTTTTTCTGCAGTTCCAGTCACAGTGAAATACAGTTCAGCCATCTGGTAGTAGAATGCTTTATTCTGAAACTTGCTGTTAATAAACAATTGTGTGATTAAGAAAAATTACCAGTAATGAATGCCTTTCCAAAATCCTCATAAACTGAAAGGCAGTGGGAGGTGAAGTTTTGTTCATCGACTGCATTCAACAGGACACACCATCTTGAAACGTAATTTTATTTAATTAAATTATCAGTGCTATTTTCTCTTTCATTTATGTAGATTTTTGTTAGATGCAACAAAAAAACTTCTGTGCTGTTTATCAGGAGGACTTACTGATATATCAAGAGGTGCTTCCAATATATTATAGTCCACAAGCTATATGTTGAATCTCATATTCAAAAGCAAATACAGAGAACTTTGTGATGACTGCATTTATGCAGCAAAGAAAGACAATTTATATCTGAATGGATGACTAGGCAATTCTTAATCAGTTGTTTTCACCAAAGGGAAAAAAGATGAAATATATATTTTTTAAATTTTATCAAAACACTAACATCTCAAGTATGAGTAAGCTTAGCTTAAAATAACATTTTGGAAAATGAGTAGTAGATAATTATGAAGTATAATTGAATTTTAAAAGGATAGGACCAGTAAGTAGTCTTTTTTGTAGTCTTTTTGTTCTTATTTTTTTTTACATTTTGTAAATTAATATTTAACCAAATAAATGCATATTTATAAATTAGCAAAAGTACTCAATATACATGGAGTATGTGTATGGGGTGCTTGGTATCTTGCAAAAACTTTGATTTTTTTATATGTTTAGTTCTGTTGACCATTTGATTACAAGATAAATAGTCAGCAGCAATGCAGTTACTGTTTCTGAATAATTAATTTGTATTGCTTTACTATGCAATATACTCCTCTTAAGGAGCATGGTGAGAAATGGTGGTAAAGAAGAGATAGAGTTAAATGGTAGATTTGTAGCAACATATTTACTAGAAAACTTAAAAGTCTGCGATCACATGACAAACATCTCTTTAGGCTATTGTTTTCTTAAAATAATATTCTGCATCATTCATCCATTTCACTCATTTACCCTGTTAATGCCATTCAGGGTCAAATCCCAGACAAAATATTCCTGATCAGTCCATGAGCCCATTGTTTGATACAAACATTCACTCATTCACACAAGAGACACATGGACTTATGGTTAATTGGGAGGAACATCAGTTCTTCTTTGGTACTTCTTTGGGATGTGGAAGGAAACTGTATCATCCAGGAAAAAACATACAAACTGAGAAAATGCATGGAAATGTAGAACAGAAGGAACACTGGTGAGAAGAAACGGCAACACCCTGTGTCATTCATATTATATAATTAAGCTAGACCCCATATACTGTCAATGTATGAGGACATGCTTAGCCTTCTTAAACAACTAAAGTGTAATTATTTACTTTATTTCAACTCTTGTTGACAAAATTGTTAAGGGTTTTACCTCACAGATGCAAGGTACATGGCTTAATTCTGATCTTTGTTTTTTTTTTTCTATAGTCTTCTAATAGTTTAATGGCTTATAGCTTACCAGTTCCCTATGAACTATATCACTTTAATTTTAATTCATTTTGTAATCTTAATGCATAAAAAACAGATAAAGAATTTGATAAGGTGTTCAGGAAAACTTCAGTATACAAAACAATTAAGTTATGGTAGTAAATGGCTTAATTGCACAATGCAGCTTAAGGAATGTGTGGGATAAATTAAGTTATGAAATATAATAACCAGAGATGCAGATTTTTATTTGTTAGATGCAGCAAAACAAATTCTATGCTTTTCATCAGTAAGGATTGCTGGTATATCAAGAGGCTGTTCCAGTATACTGTAGTCCATAGATTAAACATGAAATCTCATATTCAAAATCAAACACAGAGAACTTTGTGAAGACTGCTTTTAAGCAGCAAAAAAGATTGTTTATATCTGTATAAATTTCTAGGCATTTCTTATTGGGTTGATTCCACCAAAAAGAAATGGAAAAAAGAGCAAATATATGTTCTAAAGTTTCACCAAAACACTAATATCTCAAGTATGAGTAGATATGGTAGTGAGTTTAGCTTAAGGTAAAATTTTATAAAATGAGTAGTAGACAATTATTAACTATGACCGCATTTAAAAAAAATTAGGGTCAATAGTCTTTTTATAGTTTATTGTTCCTGTTTGGTTTATTTTGTGAAATAATATTTGACAAAATTAATGCATAGAAACAAAAGAGCAACATTACTCTATATACAGGTGATGTTGTGGTACTTGATCCCTTGTAAAAACTTTGATTTTTCGATGTGTTTAGGTTCTGTTGGCCATTTAGTTTAGCGAATTTTTGTCAACTACTCGCATGAATTGCTGCTACCTAAATGAGGTAAAGGAAACAAAAGTAATGAAAAAAGGGACTGGATGGAGGCTATTACCTAGACAACAGGTAAAAGTAAAAGTTTAATATTTTAAATCTCCCTGAGCATGTTTTCTCCAATGACAAATTGTTAAGCAGAGGTCTACATTTATAAATTGAAATGACCAATCAGGGGAAACAGTTACTGACTTGAGAAAAATAAAACAGCAGACTTTTTAATTTAAATTTTCTGTGTAAGGGCAATGTTTGTAAAGATGTTAATTGTAAGTCAGAAGTTAGTAAAGTAAAGAAGCATTTTAAAAATAGTATTGTTATCCCTATTTTAAATAACTCATTCAATGTTTTCAAACCATATTTATACAAGAGATTACATATATTTTAACAGAGACAAAATGTAAGCAGTCCTACAAATTTTATAATTTGTCAGAAAAGGAAAGAACTACCTGAAATAATCAGAGGAAAACAAAAGAGTTAGTTTAGATATATGAAGGCTGGTAAGGGTGGAATATTAGTTACAATGATGAATGACGAATATGAAACAGTAATATATGAACAGCTATTGAATGATGTAAATTCATTTAGTAAAGCGAACAAAAGTGAAATTTTACGAGCATTAAAAAATATTTTTTAATCGAGTTACATACATCAGGCTAATAAAATGGTGATGTTTTTGACATTATGTATTTTATTTAACATTTGTTGATCAGGAAATTCTGAATAGGACAGAGCCTATTTTCAGTGGAGGCCTGGGGAGAAATGCTCCAGACACATGTCTTTGGAATGTGGAAGGAAACCGGAGTACCTCAAGGAAACCCATGCAAATGAAGGGAGGACATGCAGACTCCACATAGAAGGCACCCCAGCTGAGAATCAAACAGAAGAACCTCTTGCTGTGAGGCAACAACATTAACCAGTTAACTACTGCATTGGCCTTATGATAATAAAATATCTGAAAATAGCTACATTTTTTTGGGATGCCTAAAATTCAGTTAAATAGTCAAATCCCACAATTTAGGCCTATAGTAAATGAGAGTGTTTATAAAATGGAACATATTTTTTCCTAAAAATAAAGGCAGGTGGTGAAAAGGTTGGGCACATTCAATAGTTACTCATCTCAATTGTTGAAAAAAAACAGTAAATTAAAGATAAAAGAAAATAAATATTCTGACACATTAGATGTTAAGTCCCTTTCTTTTACCATTCCTCATGACACAATGAATTTGAGGTGACAACCTATGCCGAGGCAGCCAGGAATGTAGGGCCGAAGGATCAAAGGAATAGCCAGATGAAGCTGAATGAGAGACTGAACTCCATACTAAACCCTGCTGGTAATCCTTTACTGGCTGAAGGTATACTGCGACAAACTGACATTTACTCTAATAATGATAATAATCAATCTGAGAATTTTTTGAAGAGCTTTAGAAATCTTGAGAATAAGCTACATAGATATAAGCACTTTCAATGGCATAGTTTTCACTTAGAAGCATCGCTAAAGTTTAGAATTGCACCCAGAGGTCTTAGAGTGTTAACAATGCCCAGTTATGGACATGCATACCCTGACCTCCTTGAACATTGGCAAAGTCTTAACCTAGAATGTAGTGCTAAGTATATGCAGCTTCTTATAGATTACTTCAAACCAGAAGAAGATGAGCTGCTTAAAGAAGTTATTATACTGCACAATGACATTTTTGATACATTTTCTAGTAATAATAGCTGACAAGATTGATCAGCTGCATGAACATATTAGCCAATATGAGAAATGTCTCTCTAGCACTAAAACCAAAAAAATACATAGAGATTTACATGATTTTGAACTGGGCAATGTGTTCTCCTGGAATACAGAGATGTACACAGGAAACACTTAGACAACAACCAGGAAGTGGGCATGACTACACCAGCAGTGAGCAGAGAGGAACAGCAGTGACAAGCACACTGCATATAGATGTTGAAAACTCCATTTTCAGTGACCTACAGCCGAGAAAATCATCTTCAGATGCTGTAACTAGCGTTAGTGCTAGCACTTTTAAAGTTACAGCAAAAACAACAACTAGAAGTGATGAAGTACCAGTTGTTAAACCAAAGACTACAGCACCGGCTTGTGTTAGCTACATAAACAACACTAGTGATTCTAGCATTCGGGAATGCTCTTCCAAGAATACAAATGGGACTTTTTTGTTAGAAAAACCTTTCCCAATACGAGGGAGGTCATGCAGTCACCCTGAGTATGGCAAGACACGGAGACTCCACAGTGTGGACAACCAGAACAAGTTCCTGAAGAAAAGCAAACAGGTTTGATTTTTAATATTTCCACCATTTCTTTGACTGAAGCACGGAAAACTTTATTGAACAGAGGTCTGAGTTTTGTTCCTTCCCAGAGAGCAGACTTGGTGAATGTGTTAAAAGAACTGAAGCTATTTGGCAGGAGACTGACTTTAAAAACTATTTTTCAAGGTGGATCCAATGAATATAATGTTTTTAAAAAAAAGAAGTACTTTTGTTCCTCCCAGCAATTCTGGGATTGATTTATTCATTGATGGGTGTGAAAAACAACTAAGGAATGTGCTCAGTAATGAAGTTACTAATGTTTTTTATAATTTATATAAATGTGAACAGCAAGCGTTAAATTACTTAAAAAGTTTTAAAAGTGTTGAAATACGCCCAGCAGATAAAGGTGGAGGAATTGTTATTTTAGATAGAGATAAATATATTGCTAGTATGTTAGTACATTTAAGTAACACCGATACCTATTATGAGATTTCTGCAACTCATGCTAAAGCCATTACAGATAGACTGCAAGTTTTTTTGTTTGATATGTTAATAACAGGCATGATTTCTGAGCCACTTTTTGAAAACTTCAATATAGAGTACTCAGTGACTCCAATTATGTATGGCCTACCAAAAGTCCATAAAAACATGGAAAGTCCACCCATGCGACCTATGGTATCTAGTCGGGGTGGGCGACAGAACCACTTTCGATATATGTTGAGAAAAATCTGCATCCTATACTTAAGGAATGTACTACTATTTTATTGGACACTAAAGATTTTTTGAGAGACCTAAGTGTACATTTGGAGGGTATAGATGACCAATGTTGACTTGTTACTCTCGACATAGAGTCTCTTTTTACAGTTATTCCCCATTCTTGGGGTATAGATAATGTAAGGGAATTACTCAATAGAAAAGGGATAGAAAATACCAAAATTCGACTCATGTGTACCCTACTTGAGATCATCTTAGAAAATAATTCCTTTGTATTTGGCAACAAGTTTTATAGACAGAAGGTTGGCGTGGCTATGGGCACTGCCTGTGCCAACAGCTACGCCAACCTAGCACTTGTACAATGGGAAACTGAGAATATTTTGGCAGGCAATGTGTTTGCTAAGTCTATTATATGGTACAAGCATTTTGTGGACGATATTTTTCTGTTGTAGCATGATAACGAAGATAATTTGCAGCAATTTTTAAATTTCATTAATACCATTTCTCCATTTTTGAATTTCACATACAAATACTATTAATAGAGAAATAGAGTTTTTAGATGTAAAGGTTACAAGAGACACACTTAATTATGTCCATACCTCCATGTATAGGAAACCCATTAGAAAGAACAATGTCCTACATAGTAGTAGTATGCATCCTAACTACACTAAAACCAATGTGATCAAAGGACAGATAGTTAGATGCATGAGGCTATATAATGATGATGATAGTTTGTCTCAGGCACTTACCCTGTTAAAACATGAATTTATTGAAAGGGGATATAAAGCCAGAGATATAGACAAACAAATTAAAGTTGCTTGGAATGAGAGAAGAGAGAGGTACAAGCCCTATTATGACAGGATGAGAATCAACCAGGATAACCAAAGTAACTATGCCACCAGTACCACAGTAACCAGGAACCTAGAGAATGATGTATTACGTATTCCATTAACATTTGCAAGTAATATCAGTACAGTCTGTGACATAGTTAAAAATAATTGGGGCATATTGTTAAATGTGGATGAACTAGAAGGTGTTATAGGGACTACACCATCTTTTACCATTAAAAACAACATGTCATTTAAAAGACAGTTGTGCTACAAGAAGTTAGATGGAGACCATTATGCAAGGTCTGATAGACTTGATATCTTTCCGTGTAGAAGGTGTACAGCCTGCCCCTTCATATTTGGAGGGGGGCAGTATACACACCCGACTAGAAAGTTCAGCATTTATACACGCTTTTATACAGACTGTCATAGTAAGAATGTTGTATATTTTGGTCTCTGTACAAAATGCGCGGCCTACTATGTAGGCAAAACTAATCAGTTTCTCAAAGATAGAGTCCTAGAACGTGTAAGGGACATTAAAAATAAAAAGGAGACAAGTGCATTAGCGATGCATGTTATAAAGGAGGGAACCACACACACCTTCAAATTTCTAGTGTTACACATCATACAAGAAAATAAAAGAGGTGGGAACATGAACAATAAGACAGAAGCCTCAGAACAAGAATGGATAATTAGATTTCAGGCTGACAGACCACCTGGACTAAATAGTAAGGTTTCACTGAAACCTTTTCTCAGGAACAGGGCTTTGAAACATTGATTATTATGTTCAGTCACATCTTTTAACATCTATACATATATTTTACAGTTTTAACACTATCTAATTTTATAGAGCAAGCTTTTACAGTTTTTTACATACATTTTTAGTCCACTATTTTTATGATTTGATTGTTTATATGGTGTATGTCTTTTTAATGTTTATTTCAAGATACTGTCAACTGATTGGATTTGACACAGATGTATCATTGTTTAAACAAGAGCAGCAGTTACTGTAGTATGTCTGAGGAAGCAGAGAGGACTCTGTGAAAGCGCTCACATGTTTTATATATTTTTACTATTTTTTATTAAAGTGTTGTTTTGCCGTGTGTATCCCAACGAGTTGGTGGCTTTTTTGGAACATTATACTTTTATCGTTGGTTACTTTATCCATATTCAGAGAATTTGTGTTTGATGTCTTCAAGGAATGTTCAACTTTGGGGACATCAACAGGAATGGGAATGGATAATGTAACAGGTTCTTCGGCATGAACACTGTCAGAGTTGCTCTGAGATGTAGAGTGTGTATCACAGGTATGATGCTGCAATATCATTTTTAATACAGGAAGAAGATGTGTGCAGTTTCTCCTGTACTCTCTAGTCTCAGATTCCACAAAGTATGATCTTGGCTTGTTACATATATCTCTGGCTTGACAAATTCAATCAAAGTTTTTCACTGTTTCCATCTACACTGTCTCTCCTTCTTTTAACGGACAAAGAAATCTGCTCATTTTATCATAGCTGGACTTTTGAGAAAAATGCTTCTTAAAAAGTTGGGCTTTGATTGTTATGTTTATTTTAGTATTAGACACAAACAAGCTAGAACTAATTGGCAATGTTGTTCTGGTTTGCCTAGACAGAAGTCTCTGAGCAGGTGAGCCAAGTTGCTTGTTACAGCGTATATTTCTGAGATGGAGTAAATTCAAGAAGATATCAGTATTGTCACACTTTGACCTCACCAGTAATTGTTTTGCAATCTGTACTGCATGTTCAGCAAGGCTGTTTGACTGTGAATATTCAGGACTTCTATCAACATGGACAAAGTTGTTTGACTGTGGATATTCAGGACTTCGAGCAACATGGATAAAGTCCCACTCTAGAAAATCTCTGAAACAATTGACTGATAAACTGAGAACCATTGTCAGAAATAGCTTTGTGTGGACTACCATGGACTGAGAAAAGATGTTTCATCTTAGTAATAACCACACTGGATGTTAGGTTAGGTATAGACATACATCATCTTAGTAGTTAGTAGCACTACTTAACTGCCTGCCTTGCCATGAGCCTAGCCAATTATCCCTTGTGAGACTCAAACCCTGCACCTTGTGTTTGTAAGGCAAACACTTTAACCATTAGGCCACCCTCCCAACTATAGTTAGAAAATCAATCTCAAAGCAGTTTGAATAAGAGTCTACCAACACTAAGTAATGTTGACTGTTCCATTCAAATATGTCATGTGCTACTGTTGACCAAGGTAGTTCAGGAATTTGGCTTAGCTGAAGTGGTTCTTCCTGCAAATGCGGCTTAGTACTGTTGCACACTGAACAAGAAGAAAGCACATTATCATTGTCTTTGCTAGAGAAAGCCCAAATACTAGTCCTCTCACCCTTTTGGCAGAATTGGAACCTGGGTGGCCACAATGTAAAATCTGAATGTATTCATGCTGTAAGGAAGTAGGAACAACAACTTTTGGATGTTTGAAAAATGATACCATCTTCCATCAGCATCTCATCTCTGTATGGAAAGTAAGGCTGCACTTCTGGTGGCACATAGGATTGCTTTGATGGCCATCCTACATTAATGAAGTGGTTGAGCTTTTGCAAAATTGGATCAGTTTTTGTATGATCTTTTAGCTCATCAAGTCTCATGGTTGAAAAATTATGCACTTCCATGACATCAAAGTCAAAATTCTCTGCATCAAGCTGTTCTGTGGTATTTCTGGGCAATCTGGATAAGGTATCAGCAGGATAAGGAAGTTTACCTTTTGTAAAGACCATTTTGAAATTGTACTTTTGCAATTTGAGCATAATTCTTTGTAGTCTTGCTGGAGCTGAATACATAGCCTTCAATAAAATAATGACTAGAGGTAGATGGTCAGTTTCCCTCTGGGTAGCTCCGCCATAAATATAATTATGGAACTTCAAACATGCAAACACAATTGCCAAAAGTTCCTTCTCAGTCTGAGCATACTGCATCTCAGTTTGGGTAAGAGTTCTATATGCATTGGCAATGGTTCTACCCTTTTGAAGAATAATTGCACCAAGACTGATCTTTGAAACATCACAGGAAAGAACTACTGTTTTGTGGACATCATAGTATCTTAATGTGGACGGGTTTGCTGTTTGAGATTATCAAATGCTCTCTGGTGGTGTTGTTCTAACCCTGACCATGTAACATTTTTGCATGTCAGCTCTCTTAAAGGCACTGATAACTCAATAAAGTCAGGGATAAATTTGTCCAAATAGTTAACCATACCAAGAAAATGCTGTATGGCATGGACATTGTCAGGAGCTGGCATCTCAAGAATGGAAGGATCTGGTCAAAAAGCCTGTACTGGGAAATAAATTACCTACATAAATAACTTCTGGTAGTCTGAATTTGCTATTTAGAGGATTGAGCTTTAAATTCACTTCACAAGCTCTGTCCAGAACTTTCCTAAGGTTTCTGTCATGTTCTGCTTCAGCATTACCTCCAACTAGTAAATCATGAACTATTATCGCACACGGGTAGCCTGAAAAAATTTGCTCCATTGCATGGTGAAAGACTTCACTGGCAGAATTTATTCCAAAAGGCATCCAGAGGAATTTGTTTCTACCAAATCGGTTACTGAATGTAGTCAGTAGTGAAGATTTGCTATCGCATCACTTGCCAAAATGAACTTTTTTTCATCTAAGAAAGAAAAAAACAGTGCCATTTGGCATGAGGGTTGCAATCTGCTAGACTGTATGCATAGGATGATGAGCTCTTTTTAATGCCTTGTTCAAGTCTCTTGGGTAAATGCATATTCTGATTTCATCTGAATTTTTCTTACGAGCTGCTAACATGGAAGACACCCACTCAGTTGATTCTGTGACTGGACAAATCACACCTTGCTGTACCATTTTGTCTAAATGGGCCTTGACTTTGTCCTGCATAGCTATTGAAACCCACCTTGCTGGTCTGACCACTCGACTGTCCTCTGGGTCTACTTTCATAGAGAACACAACTGGAAGTTTGCCTAGCTTGTCATCGAAAATATCAGCATATTCTGAGAAAATAGCATCAGTAAAGCTGGAACTGGGACATGTGTTTGCATAATTTACTTCTTTGGTAAACAAATGTAGTTTCATTCTCAAACTGTCTCTGAAACCTAATAATGACTGCACAGATCTTCTGACTGCATAAAATTGCAAGCTGTAACTGTTCCCAGCCGAATAGCATGAAAGCACTAGTGAACCTTTGGTTTGAATCACTTCACCTCCATAAGTAACAAGCTTCACACAATTGACCAAATTAAGCTGCTCACCACCAAATACTTTAGCAAATGTTTCTGCTGACATTACATTACACTTTGAAACAGTGTCTGCTTTGAGCTCTGTGGGCTTACCATTGATCAGGACAGTTCAAAATATGCGTCTATATCATAACATCAACAGCTTAGGTCATTGAATCCTAAAACATCGACACCAAAGCGTCAAAAGCTAACAACAGCGAACAGCTACATCATTGAATTCTTTCCTTGGGAAAGAATTAGGTTGGCTGTCCATAAACAAAATGAACAAATACACCCAAACATAGTGGGGGCTTTGCCCACCACACCCCTCGATGTGGAGGTCTGTGCTCCCCAACTAAATATACCAACACCGGGATCACTCTACATTGGGGAAAGGGCAAATCCCCAATAACGGCCACGTGAATTCTTTCCTGAGGAAAGAATTTGATGATATTGTAAGCGTTCGACACTAAGGTGTTGATGATTAAGCATTTGGCAACCTAAGCTGTCAACAATTCAATATGAACCCCAAAATAGTTAATTCTTTGCCAACAAAATCTACTGCATTGACCTTTTCACCGACCACTGATACACCATCTACATAGAAGCTAGGGTTACAGCTCTCAACTTGCTTTTTGAGTAACCTTTCTTAATAACTGAATGAGGCTTGATTGATTTGCAAAAGTTTTGAAAATCATTCCATCGTTTATGCTTGTGGCATTGCTGGCTAAATGCTAGGCACTTCTGACTTTTAGACTCATGGTTGGCTCTACAGTTATGACATATAACAATAAGACTTGACTTGGGTTTTGCTGACTCAGTCTTATACCGTACTGTACTGAGCATACCCTTTTTACAGAACTAGTCTTTAAACTTGCTAGAAAACTACAGGTTATCCTTGCCATGCCCAAAGGGGTTGCAGCTGCCATGTGCTTAGGCCTGTTTCTGCTTGCCATGTGTCACATGCTGTCTATGTTTACTCTAGAAGCTGTTGAAACTATGCTCTTATAATTTATAAGCATACTTGTGTGCCTTGCTGTGAGCTCATGGATTTGACAAATCTCTATGGCTTTGCTCAACATTAAATCACTGTCACTAAGTATAATTTTTCTCACTGCAACACTATGCACACCACATACAAGCCTGTCCTTTATTAACTCATCTTTTAAAACACCAAATCTGCACATTTTGGCTTTATTTCTCAAGTCAGTGATATAAGCTGCAAACGTTTCACCTGTCTTTTGGTCTTTTGTATAAAATAAATGCCTCTCTAATGTAACATTTGTCTGGGGGTTGCACATTTTCCTAAATTTATGTTTTAAGCATTCAGGGTATTCCTTTGATTCACAGTTTCCCCTTCTCCTGCATATACTTTTGGTGCATCCACAAATGAACACTCTCGTTCAGTAGCTTCTGACCCAGCTAAGTTAAGCAAAATGAATGCCCTTGTATGTGTATCTTTGTCAGAAAAATCTGCTTCTATGCAAATATTGTATTCTTGCTTAAATACTCTCCAATTCTCTGCTATATTATGATCAAACGCAAGTGGACTAGGTCTGCGAAATACATCAGCCAAATCAAGACACAGTAGTGAAGGTGCCTGAAATTATACACTAACATACACACACCAGTTCTATCAGGGTATAAATGTTTTTACTGTAATAGACATTCTAACAAAAAATCAGGTGGAGGTGTTATGATAGGCATTAAAGATAGCGATGAGACCTGCGATTATTTCATGATCAATGATAATATCAGTACTATAGACTGTGTAACTGTGACAATAAAAATAACCCTGGAACATATAACAATTGTTGGAGTGTACAGACTACCAAAGTCAAGTGCAAATGACCTAGAGGAATTCATACATTTCTTGCATGAAGCACAGGAGGGAAGAATAATATTAGCTGGGGACTTAAATTTACTAGAAACATACTGGAATAATATTGATTCAACAATGTTAGTAAGGAAATTATTCACAGCGTATATTCAGGAACAATAATTACTTCAGATTGTTAAAAAATCTACCATGGGGCAGAACATACTAGATACTGTTTGCATTCCCAAAGAAATTATTGTCACTTCAGGTCAAGTTTTACCACCTTTGATGTGCAGTGATCATGGGGTTATAAAGGTTAATTTGTTGCTAGATAATTTTGCCAAATTGAAATCTAAGACAACGCACAGAAGGTTAATTACAGATTATATGGAAACAAAACAGTCACTATGTAAAACTAACTGGAGTGAGGTGTTCAGTGGAAAATCTGCGGATGGAATGTTGAAAGTTTTGAAAGAGAAATTGTTTGAGTGCAAAAAATCAAAAAAATATTTAATATAAGGATCTAGGCATACAATATCAGGGGGATATATTTCCATAAGAACAAGATATCTGATTAATGTGAGAGACATAAAATATAAGAAATGGAAGAGTGGTTGAACTAAAACTTTGAAAACTGAATTAAACAAGTTAGACAACAGATCAACCATAGTGTGAGACAAGATCAAGAAAAATTTGAAGAAAACTTATATAGAGATATTGAGCATAACAGGAAACCTTTTATAGAGACATAAGATGTGGAAAAAGTAAAGACATACACATTGATAAACTGTATGCAGATTCTAAAATTTATTCTCAGACACAACAGATTATAGGTATATTTATAAAACCTTATGCAAAACAGTTTGGCTCCACAAAAGGGGTGATAAGTTCCCCTAGTGACATCCAGGTAACCCCATATACTGGAATCAAATTAGATTATATTGAAAAAGAACTGCACAAATTTGAGCCAAACAAACCACAAGGAGGAGGTGGAGCGAATAACAATGACCTGAGAATACTTCAGCAAGAACTTACAGTACCATTATGACACATGCATCCTTCAGAAGGGCCTTACAGAAACAGACGACTGGTGCTAGAGTCATGGCCTTAAACTAAATGCCAAAAAATGTATAGTCATCCCCTTTGGGAAAAACAAAGTACCCACAAATTACCACATAGGTGGTAATCCATTAAGTATGGAAAAAGTAATCAGGGACCTGGGGACCCAAGTTGACAGTGACCTCTCATTTGACACTCACGTCGCCAAAGTGGTTAGAAAGACCTTCTATCTTGCCCACCTTATCATGAAGGTATTCACATCCAGATCAAAGGATGTCATTGTACACCTATATTCCTCCCTTATCTGGCCTATGATTGAGTACAATGCCCCATTTGGTATGTACCTCACCCGGCACCTGCAGCAGCTGGAGAGACCCCAAAAATACCTCACCAAGAGGATCAAGGGTCTCCAACATATGTCATATGCTGCCAGACTAAAGAAGCTCCAGCTCTACTCAGTAGCATACCGCCTGCTCAGAGGTGATCTGCACCTGACGTACAAGGCCATGTCCAATCCGGAACTAATGGACATGCTCCACCTCAAAAAATCCAAATCCATCAGAGCCACAAGAGCTAAGGATCTAAACCTCAGCACAAATATGAATAGGACATGCTGGAGGGACAGATTCATAACCCAGAGGCTTCCCGCACTCTGGAACAGGATCCCAGTCCATGTTAGGCAGAGCCCCTCACTGACTCTCTTCAAGAGAAATCTTGACGAGTGGATGGGTGATCGTAGGTTTACCTCGGGGGTCATCTCTGTGTCATTACTAGACAGAGGCACAGTAAACTAAATTTATTTTATACACTTTTGTATCATTACATGGGCTGGCGAAAGCCACATACACTATGGCTAGGCTTATAAATGCCCTAGGGCAGATAGCCTAGTACTATACTATGAAACTATGAAACTATATATTATTCTTTAGGTCATATAAATATGGGGAGATTCCTCAAGATTGGAGACATGCACTTATTAAACCTGTCTTTAAGGGAAAGGGGAGTAGGACAAATCCAAAGTCATACAGACCCTTATGTATATTTTCATGTTGTGGAAAAATAATGGAGAAGGTAATATTGGATAAGTTATTGTCAGAACTGGATAGGCTGGGACTTGAAACCATATATCAGCATGTATATTTTGAAAACAGATCTATTACCACCTGTAACATGATATTCTATAAGAATATAATAACAGCTATGAATGAAAAATTGTGCTGTGATGTAATTTATATAGATTTAACTTCAACATTTGACAGAGTCATACACAAAGCACTGATCAATAAATTAGTAAAACTAGGTATTAATGTACTCTTTATAAGATGGATAGCTGCATGTCTTACAAAGAGGACATGGCAAGTATCATACAGCAACTGGACAGGTGAAATTCTTGGTTACAATCAGGATATCCAACAGGACTGTGTCCTAGGCCCTTACTTGTTTAGACAGTATCCTTCAGACCTAACTTTTTCATCCGATGTGTTCTACAGTCTATTTGCAGGTGACCTGAAAGTGGGTAAAGTGATTACACATGTTACAGATAAGGCATGTCTGCTAAATAACTTGACTAAATTAACCACTTGGGCACAGGAGAATAATATGCTGATAAATATGTCAAAACGAAGGAATGAGATTTGGGAGACATAAATTGAAAGGTGAATATTTAATACAGCACACAGTGATTGAAATTGTAGACTCATTTAAGGACCTGGGTATATGGGTAGATTCAGCTATGAATTTTTTTTAATCATATTAAAATTGGTTAATGATAGCTATAAAACTATAGGTTGCATAAAAAGATTTATAAAGTCTAGGAAATCAAAAATAATGAAGTCATTGCTTGTTAGTTACATTAGAGCCAAACTTGAGTAGGGAATAACAATATGGAAACCCTATAAGAAAACAAGCATGAGTAAACTGGAAAGAGTACAACGGAAATATACCAAGGGTATCCATGGATGTGAAAATTTAAGTTATTATGAAAGACTAAAATATCTTAACATGTACAGCGTCTCTTACAGATATCTAAGAAGAGATATCTTTCAGGTATATAGGGCATTTAGAGACAACTAAATCTGTGAGTGTTTGGGGTTATCAAAAAGTACTAGAAAATCATCAGACAACCTATGTAGAAGATTCTATAGAAATGAGAAGTGTACTAATTGCTTCTCTGACAGAGTAGCTGATGCATGGAACAGACAACCAAATTACATTAAAGCAAGTACTAGTTTAGATATTTTTAAGAACAGCCTGGACACTTATGGGAATACGTCTTTTGGTATATTGGCAAGCTAAAAGGCATTAATGCCTGTGCTTGAAATATTTGTATATATGTGTGTATGTATGTATGTATATATGTACACTCACAAATATATATGCCAGAACTTTATGCCAGTACTTGTAATTATTCCCAGTAGCACAACAAACTCCTTGAAATAACTGCAGTTTGCCAAATAATTTCCATAGCACAAGAACACAGTCTGAAATCACTGTACTTTGTGAAACCACTGCTTATCAGTGTAAGAAATACTTTGAAATGACTGTAATTTGTGAATAAACTGTACACAGCACAAGAACTTTTAAATGGCTGTACTTTTGTGAAATAGCTCTGCACAGTATAAGAAACACTCTGAAATGGTGGTCTTCTGAGAATAAGTGCACACAGCCCAAGATACTTTTCAAAATGACTGTACTTTGACTGCACTTTGTAATGTAACTGTACTTTGCACACAGCAAACTCTTTGAAATAGTTCCACCATAATAAAGCATGCACTCTGTAGACACTTTGTACACTCTGAGGTACTTCAAACAACTCTAGTTATGCTTGGAATGGCTTTGGTCAATGTGAAATAGTAGTTTGTGCCCAAGCACAGTCTTTTACTAAAGAACATGCAGTTGACTTGCTCTTAAAGCTTAATTTTCCCATTTATTGTACTAGTTATGCCCTTTTAAACTCTTATCATGCTCATTATACTTTTCTTGTGCCCATTTTACTTTAAACATGCTCGTTATGCAAACCAAAGTTAATTCTGAGCCTCGTATGAATAGTTCTACTAGTTTTATCAAATATCATGGTTTCAACCATTTCTTTTAATTAATAATGCAGTTTGTGCCTTTCATTTGCTTAATAATATATTTTTGTGCTACTTGTTTGATTAATAATGGATTTTGTGCCTTATAAATGCTCAGTTTCATTTTCTTTGAAAATAAATCATTTGTGGAGTTTCTTTACCTTTAGCCTGCTTCTGGCACTTTTTAGCTTGTTGGAGTTCCATGTCACTCAGCCTGCTTAGTCTGCCTTCACTTTAAACTCTCCACATCATGGCTTAAAGAAGTTGTTCTTTTAATCCCAATTCTGACACCATGTCCCCCATCTGGTCAGGGTAAAACTGACATTCATGGGTTCAGTTCAAGTAGCTTTATTACATGCAAACACATCAGAAATGAGGCTTTGTAACTTAAACTTAAATAAACTTATAAACAGACCGACTGCCACACTCATACAAATTAACACTCTGGCTGTTCTCTCAAAACGGCACTGCTGTCTGCCCATGCTCAGTATTTATATGCACGTGCTACATCTGGAAATGCTTCTTAAAGGTACATGCACATGCTCTGATCTACAATCACCATGCCATGACCAGCTGCCAGTTCCCTAGATTTCCATTTACATATACCAATACAAAACCCCAAAAAGCTTAAATGAATTTTAGGCAACGTTTTTTATAACCTTCTCTGTCTTCTATATCAGGCAGCCAAGACAAGAAATTTAAGTAATCATTCTGACATCTCACCACTTATCTCCCATTTCTACTAGGTGATTGTGTCAATTGTTGACTCCAAGCCCTGAACTCCATTAAACCAACATATGAATATCTCCTCTAACTGAGCTGCAGGCAAATCAAATTATTTGGTATTGGCCAAGCTTAGCTTTGCAGATTGATTCTATCTAATGTGTTATTTCCACAAAATAAGAAGGCACTGGTTTAACAACAGTGTCAATCTGTGCATTGATATCTAATTTTAAAAGGAGGCTACAGGCCACATACAACATACAGTGTTTCAGGTACATGGCTTCTGAATGCACATGACTTTTTACTTTTTACTTTTTAATAAATGTTTATTTCCACAAATGATTTGAGTAGATGATTGTGTCAGTTGTTGACTCCCAGCCTTAAATTTCATTAAAACAACATATGAATATCTTCAATAATTGGATACATTCACACCAATAAAGCCAAACCTAAGGGATCATTTGCATATATCCCATGGGCTTCTACCACAGGAGGTTTATGGTATTAGAAAGTGAAGACTCTTATCTTTTTTGCAGTTCTTACTGAACGGTTTGTCTGTGTCACCTTTAACCCTTTGGTCGGGATTATGCTTTTCAAGACTGCAGACTTTAAGATATTAACAGTAAACTACACACACACACACACACACACACACACACACACACACACACACACACACACACACACACACACATGTCAATCTATCTGTAGAGGTGTGTCTGTGAGTGTATGTCGGTGTGTGTGTGTGTGTGTGTGTGTGTGTGTGTAAGTGAGAAAATGTATATGGCTTTACCTTGACTTATGGTTATATGACATCGCATAACTTGTTCCAACTTAGGCTCAACAAATGAGCATGATATACACTCTGAATGCAAGCTCTATAAAATTGCATGTGATATAACAGGTATTGCATATTACATAAACAGAGTAAATATATTCAAAAAGCCTTGCACATTGCATAACTGTCTCTGGGCTAGGAAACTTCATGCACTGTGACCTGTAATACATCTCGAGTTTCAAAGAATCAATGATTTGATGTGTATGGAACCTTTTGAACTTGACAGGTGACAGAGGTGGTACAGCTGATTGTAAATCTGCAGATGAAACTATGCTGATCTTGTCAGTGCAAGACTGTGCAACAGTTGGGATCAGAGATCAGAGATTTTACCATTTCCCAGATGTAGTTTGATCTCAGAGTTGGTATATATAATTAGCAGGTGATGTGGGGGGGCAGCAGGGTATGTCCCCTGTAAAATGCATTTTGTGATATTATTTTTCCACGTTTTTAGCTTTTTGATAGTTATGTTTTGATCACTCATAGGTCAACTTCTTGATTATGTAGCTTTGTAAGTACATATGCGCAAAAGGTATATTATCCTGCAAGCCACACATGCTCACAAAAAAAAGAGAAAATGATATTACTTTAAAATAAACCATTAGGGCTATCCAAAAAAGTTTGTAGCTTATTTTCATTTCTTTATACTGCTGTATAGATCAGCGAGCTAATTCAACGTTCGGTCTATTGATACAATGACATTTACAGTTTTTTGAGTTGTCATTACATAACATTTAATAATCTGCAGCTTCCCTAGCATGTTGAAGTTCAGGCAACTTCTTGTTCTGCAATTATTCAGAAAATATGAAAGTTATGTTTCAAATTTGTCAACAGATAGACTAAAACTGCTTTTGTAGGCCATGAAACTTTGGGCCACAGATCATACTGATAAGGCTACTTTCAAATCTACCAACATTATTTGTAAAACTTCAAGGTATCTCTAAGGCTATCCTTTCTAAAGATTAGAGCACAGTTATTGAGTCTTTTGACTAACTAGGAAAAGAATGCAAACATGGCTCTTTTTCTTCTGTAGAAAAATAAATATGCACCTAATGAACATTTGTACACAAGAAAGAAATGATCTCTTCATAAAGGCATATCACTTTCTGAGCCCAGACCATATAAAGAAAATTTTCAATAGTGCAAAATCTGGGAGAATGACAAGTCTGAAAGGAGACTGTTTAGAATATTCATAAAAATGATCTCTTTTTTCCCGTTTTTATTTTATTCCATTTTTTAATTTAATTTAATTTATTTATTTATTGGAAATGTGTTTTTTTTTTTTAATAAACTGAAGCATCTGTTCCCTCCTGGTCAATAAAATATGTTAAACACATTGACATGAATATTTCTTTTAAAGGCATTGTTTAATTTCTCACTCCATATTTCTTTAGAAGAGTGGATTATATAACATAAAACCATGACTATCAAATACAGGCACTCTCTTGTGAACACACACTTCTCTGCATACACTCACACTTTGATAAAGTCGTGACCTATACTTTTTACTTTATTTAAAACTATTAAGCATGTTTTATGATGCTTGAGAACGCAGTCTTTGCTGCCATCAGTATAATGCTTACATCATTTCACATGCTAAGTGAGTGAATATTCATTTTAAATGATCATTCTTCAGTTATGCACTTTATAAATTTCAAGGTTGTGAAACTGGAGTCTAATCCAGCAGACAAAGGGTGTAAGGCACAGAAAGTAAGACAGGGTAGGAGATAAGCCTTTTAGAGGATATGCTCACACATGCATGTGCACAGATATACACACGCATGCTCACACACACACACACACACACACACACACACACACACACACACACACACACACACACACTCACACACACACACACACACACACACACACACACACACACACACACATTGCCATACAGGGCATACATTTAGAAAGAATTTGGAATATTGTTAATTAAAGCTATATCATATCTATGTGATGTAGTTAGAAATTAAAGCACCCAGCAAAACCCCACAATGACATTTGGATGGCATGCAGATAACACACAGAAGGCACCACACCAGGGAAGTTAACTAGATGTCAGAATGCTTTGAGGTGAAAATGTTAACTGTTGTACAATTGAAAGCATACCACAATTCTTACATTTAAACAGAAGCCAGTACAAACTGTTGAAAAGGCAGTAGATAACAGTAATAAAGAAATGCACAAACATCTTGTGCAGGGATTGCTGCCATTTGTTTGCATAACCCACATAAAACCTCAGCTGATTGAGCACAACAATGTCTCAAGTTGTTAGTTCATAAGATGCAGAGATTCACAGAGTTTAAAAGACAGAGTTAGTCCCTGGACTGCAGTCACCTCTTCAGCATCCAATCTTGTAAGGAACCTCCTTTTTCCAAAAGGGCAAAACAAGTCAGGCCCAACATGAATTTATGGAGTCCATCTAACTGTTATTGCAAGTGTTAAAGTAAGACAGGTTAGCACTTTAATTTTTTATGCAACATTTGATTATTCTAGAGGAAGAGGAAGAGGAAGTACTGAGTAATAAATCTGCCCACTTGTGCTAGTTTTTATATCTATTTTTTGGAATCAAATATCAGCAATAAGCTATTTTGGGATGGATGTGGGGCATGCAAGGAGTGATTTGTTGCTATGTCAAAAATGGTTACTTTGTCTGAATACATTTGCTGCAACTATGGGTACATATCTTCAGAGTTTATGCGTGCTTGAATTTGTGAAATACATGTTTTTTCTTGCTGAGGTTTTGTGATTCAGAACAATGATCATTCAAGGACACAGTGCAATGGATTTCTATAAACCTCTAAAGAGCAAAACCAAAGAAGCATTAAAGCCAATAGTTACTAGATATATAGTAGACTGGCTTGAAATGATCTATATGATCTGTAAGTCACTTTGCAATTTATATATGTGGAACAAAGTAACTGCTGTGTATACTGTATGTTTCCTTACATGATGATTCTTGTACTCAGGAAACAGTGTTTTAAGTACCTTTTACTCAATGTAGCATCTAGAATTGGATATTCCCACTTCTCTTACTCAGAGTAACATCCAGAGTTGGATAGTTCCAATTGCAATACCTTTGATTGAGGTATTTCATTTAATAATCTTTAGACTAGCTTTCTTGTGTGTGTCGTGCAAGTAACTTATCTAATAGAGTAGTGCACAAGAAAAAATGTCAGACTGCTAGAATGCATTGGAAAAATATAAATCATAACTTATGAGGAGTGTGGAGAGACAGTAAGAGATTAACTGTAGGTTAAATAGAATAAGATTTGTAGGAAAAGTGGCTGATTGGAAGGGTCAAACAGTCTTGTTGCTTGCCAGAATTCACACTCCAATAAAAACACATGGCAAGTAAGTATATAGTCATTTTCAGTAACCACAAACATGGGCATTTATACAATACAAGTAAAGTTATAATTATGGAGTGATACTTTCCTCTTAGACTTTGCTCAGTAACTTAAAATCTTGTAGTGTGAGCCATAATTATGACTTTTAGCTTGCCATTTCCATTTGCTGTTATAGGTGTGGACCATTTATGGAGAAACTTCTCTCTTCAAATGTGTCTCAATGGCATTTGTCTGGTTAAAGGACTTGGTCAGCATCACACAGTATGCAAGTGAAACCTTGTGCATGTTATGCAAGTAACTTATCTAACAGAGTAGTGCACAAGAAAACAATGTCAGACTGCTAGAATGACCCAGGCACGTAACAAATGGATTTAGCTTATTGACAGCTCACAGTTTTAACCTTCTGTGATATACTATAGCACAGTTTTTATATTTTAATTAGATTTACTAGCTCACAATTATGGAAAGACATCAGCTTCAGTATTAAAAATAATGAGCAGCTATATCACTTTACCATATAAATGAAAACTACAGTCCAAATGCATGTACACGTTTGGTGTCCATCTGCACATGTGTAAGTGTATGTGTATGCACTTGTGCATGCTTATGTATGTATGTTTGCTTCTTGTACAGGTTAACCTAAGTAGATTAATGCTTTGCATTACAAAACTTGATCGGATGCAAATGACACCACAAGAAATATATATATATATATATATTTGTACAGTGAACAAGTTCTATACCACAGTCATTCTACTGATTTTACATGCAGTATATATGTCCCCACTATACACAGTCAGATGTTGTTTATAAAAAGTATGCATAAAATGTACTGAATTTTCAAGCATGAAGTTTTCTTAGTTCCATAGCTGTAATCACCCTGTAAGATTCCTGTTATAAGAATGTGGCTTTATCTTTATCTTTCTCATGCCTTTTGTCAATCTTTCAAGCGGTTTTATTTGGCTAAATTAAATTTCTAATTAGTTAAGCATGCTGAACAATATTTCATTTTCATGATTTTTTGCAGCAGTTTTAATTTTGTCATAGGATGAGAATTCTGAAAACAAGTTAGTTAAAAACTGACAAGATTTGATGATTAATGCATTTTCCAGTAGTTCTGTGGCCTATAACGAGTTAATAGATATTGATGGCATTCCACTCCTAAGAAAAAGGGAGTTAGAATTGTGGGATCATTGGAACAGAACTTGAAGTGCAACAGCTGTGCTATGTCATAAGGAAGGGGATCAAACGGAGTGTATGAGATAGGCAAATGTTGGCTTATTCTTTCTTCTCTCTTTGATTGTCCTTGGACATCTGCCTCATCTCCCGTCAAAAAATGTTTGGCAGCTGTTTGCTCAGAGTAACTGCTTTGCCGAGCCAGCCAGATATGAAAGTTTTCTAATACTTTAAGCCAACTAGCCAATGCTTTTTACTCAGACAAATACATAGCTATGTTAATACCTTGAGCTAACTAGCCTCTTCAGATCTAAGAAATTTGTATGCAGGGTCTACAGTTTAACCATTCATCTTTATAAGGCTAATTGGCTTAAGTGTTGGGACCAGTGGAATGAAAGAGGTTAGGAAAAAGCTTGGCCTACAGAAGACTGATGTCCAATACTCACAGAAGAAATCCTGACATATTTTAGAGTATTATCAAATAACATGTAAAGAATGAATACTACTAGAAATAGAAGACACTTCTGATAAATGTTTGAAATTACCTTATAAAAAATGTGCAAATCAGTTAATTATTAATTGCATCAGCATTTATGAAAGCAAAACAATAAATTAGCATAGTTCAAGATAAAAGTAAATATACAGTCCATGGTAAAAGTCCATTTTAAAAGGATTAGGAATTTTAATTTATCAGTCTGTAAAAATCTTATATGCTGTAGAATCCTTTGGCAGCTTTGCTTTATTCTTAAATAATACTTTTTATTTATTCACTTATTACTTATTGCTTATTTGTTAAGCAGATACACCCATTAGATGCATATGACTGTTTTAAGGTGCCACTTGAGAGGAATGTGTGAATAGTTTCATCAGCATCACACAGTAGGAAAATGGAGATTGGGGGAAGTCAAACCCAGGACTGCAGAATGTTTGTTGGCATCTTTTAGCCTTAATCCTCTGTGCCAAACTGCTGCTACTATGAATGATTAAAAGTGACTTGACTATTCTGTATTCCTTAAGAAACCTGATGATTACAGATGTTAGACTTTATCACTGGAAACTGACAGGAACTGACTCACTGAATTTTAGACTGCAAGATGATTAATTGAAAGCAGAGATAAAATCTTGACGGACATGTCTACTGAGGCCAAACAGTCTTATTAATGTGATGATGAAGCCTTCTGTTACAGCTTGCCCAGGGAGCCCATATATGTACATCATTTATGAAAAGAAACAAACACTCTGAAGTGAAATGATAACAACATGAAAGAGAACAATGTGAGCATTCCTCCCTTTTTGAAGCCTTTCACTTTATCAGTTGCTATATATATATACATATATATATATATATATATATATATATATATATATATATATATATATATATATATATATATATATATATATAGTCTGTTAACTCGATTTGGCTGAACTCCCAGGTTGAGTAGTTTACTTCCAGGTGGTTCACTTAGCTTTTAAGGTTGATCCTTGGAACAGAAGAGATAGCAGGATTTCAGAATGTTCTAAATGTCTGCATCTTTGTCCTCTGGCCAAGACCACCCAGCAGCTGTTATGAAAACACATTTGCCCCGCCACTGATCATCCATGCACATGAACCAAGTGACCTCTGGAAAAAGCATCTTGACTCAATTTTATAAAATAAAAGAGTCAGCTCTTATGCTTTATATGAGCTAGGAAACAATTATTTAAATCCACCACAGCCTTGAACTCCATGGTCTTCAGGTCAAAATGCCCTATTGCAAAGTGTTTCAAATTCTGCAGCCTCATTTGAGCCAGTGTATCAGAATATTAGAATGCAGTTTTACTGTTCCTGCTGCAAGGATTTTTGCCTTAAAGGAAAAGTGAACCTGAAAATTCTTGATTTTGCTAATGTATATACATAATGAAGTATCAAATTCTTTGTTTTTATTTATAAAGCATTAACTTACGTCTGACTCGGTTTTAAGTTAGCTTACAAAGAATATATAGCATCAGTATAAAATATATACAATGCAGAATATAGTATTAAATGGGCAATAAATTCTCAAGAAAATGTTTCAGTCAGGAATATTAATCTGCCAGGGTTTTGTAATCACAGAAATTTACTACATGGAATGGTTAAAGTCTGTTATTACTGTTTTGTCGAGTTATAAGCAATACTGATGGAAGCTCGGGTGCAAACTGCTAAATGGGGTCTACTTTTAAAGAATGCTATCTAGTTATGAATTCTATTTTCAGAAAATTAAATTATTAATAATTTACATCTTTCCTATCTCTAAACTCTTAGTATTTGCCCCATAAAATACAGAAAATTATTCCTCATAGTGTTTAAAATATTTACCCCATTAATTTTGTCAATGACATATTAAAAAAAAAACTGTCAATAAAAATATGCAGTTACATAATTAAACATCTGTGAATCATACAAAATCAACAGTGCATATGTATACATGTATACATACTGCATGCCCATTGCAGCATGCTGTGTGATTTAACATAGTTAGCTATAATTCAAAAACTGGGAAGTGGTTGACAATGAAGACACCAAAACATTTCATAATAGTTATCTGATGTATACAAAATAAAATGAGTACAGGATGTCTGTAAATATCCATATGAAATATCAAACACCACACACACACACACACACACACACACACACACACACACACACACACACACACACACACACACACACACACACACACACACACACACACATACTGTATATACATACATGTGCAGGCACATACGCACGTACACACACAGACAATTGCATAACACATGTGTATACATACAAATGAGTAAACCCACTCACACACACACACACACATGCGGACACACACACACACACACACACACACACACACACACACACACACACACACACACAAGCATATGAAATAGTAATACAACAGCAGTGATAGAAACTGAGGAAAGATGAAGGAAATGGAGAGAATGACGGTGTGAGTGTGCAGGTTACAGACTACTACATACGTATGTTTTACAAGCACAAAGAGGACAGCCATTTGTAACACTGCAATTAATCATGTGTCTTTCTATCATGCTATGAAACATCATAGAAGAAGAAGAATACTGGTTTATATTACCTGAATTTTTGTATGTTGGAACTTGGTGTCACATATGCTGTACTTGGCCTATCACTGCCAGGAGTCAAAGAATAGGAAAAGTGAGTTTTATATCTATTTTGCACTTTCCTCTTTTGTATATATATAGAGAATATTTTTTATGATGTCTTGCAATGTTTGTTGAGGTGATCATATGAGAAGAGTATCACTATCATATTTAGATAGTTTATTTATCATTCTCTGTGTCTTGATTAAGTGATATATGATTGACCCTAGTAAACATCCATCACTGTCTACAGCTTGCTATTTCATATCTGAGTTATATGGCTACTACAGCATATGCATAATAATTTCTTAGTTGTTGTGTTACATCAGAGTTTTCAGTGTTTGCTGTTTACATTTGTTCTCAAGAGTTGCTTAATGGCTGTAAAAAAAGAGGACATATTTACAAGGAAACCTCCACAAACTGGACCCAACCCAGTATGGTTTCATCAAGTGCAGTTCATGCCTAATCAACCTGTTGGACATTTTTGAGAAGGTCACCAAAGCAATGGATGAGGGCAAAATGGTTCACACTGCCTACCTTGAACTGGCTAAGCCATTTGATGCAATACTCCACAAAGGCATTGTTGACAAAGTCAAGAGGTTATGTGCAAATCCTTATGTCACCTGGTGGATAGGCAGCTGGCTAACACACAGGACCTAAGAAGTTAGAATTGGAGAGTCCACTCCACAAAGAGGCCAGTCAAAAGTGGAATCCCTGAAAGATCCATCCTTGGACTACTCTTGTTTTTGACATTCACTTCTCTGAAGTCAAATCCAATGTCAATGTCCACTGGCTGACTGAATTTGCTGATGATTGCAAATTAGGAGTGGTCATAATATCACCCACAATCACAAATGATCTCCTGGAAGAGCTGACACAGACAGATACCTGGTGTCAGAGCCATGGACTAATACAAAATGCCAAAAAATGGATAATAAAGTCCTTAGGGAAGTTGTCCATCTCTGATATCTATCATGTTGAAAACACACCCCTAATAGATGATATAGTAGTCAGGTACTTGGGGACACACATGGACAGTAATCTAATCTTTGACCCTCATGTGTCTACAGTAGTGAGGGAATTATTCTATGCTGTGCAACTTATAGACAAAGGTATGTAATCTAGGTCCAAGGAAGTCATTATTCCACTGTATTCTGCTTTCATCAGACCTATCATTGAGTAAGTACAGTGCCCCCCTTTGTATGTACCCAACCAGGTATATCCAACAATTGAGAAATCCACAGAGGTTTCTCACTAAAAGAATACAGGATGTAATTAATATAGCCTATGCAGCCTGCCCTTTATTCCATCTCCTACAGGCTGTTGAGGGGAGATCTATGCCTAGCATACAAGGCCTTGTCAGAGACCCCTACACAGAAGGGCCTCCTGTTTATCCACAAAACAAACAGCATCAGAATTACCAATTCAAAAGACTTAAACCTTGCTGTGATATATTTATGACCTGCTGGAGAGACAGGCATGTATCCCAGAGACTATCTCTTCTTTAGAACAGCATTCCCATTCATGTGAAGAATAATTCCTCCCTAATCCAGTTCAAGTGTAACTTGGACAATTGGATGGGGAACCACAGATTCATCCTGTAAATGTTTCATGTCTCAGTCCGCTGCTTGTAAATGTTTTGTTTCCCAAACCCCTGCCAACACTTTTCAAGGGTACCAGAACTCGTTAGAGATTGGAGATGCATGACTAGGCTTAAAAAGACCCTTGTGGTCATTAGCCTAGTAAACTCCTATGAACTTATGAAACCATTACTACACCGAAAAGGATGTTTGTAAGAATTTGTTTTATTTAGCACATGGCATATAACCAGGTTTTCCTAACTATACAGCCTTTGTACATAACAATTCAATGGTCATTTCATAATGGATAAGCAAAATAAGATAAGTGTACATTATGTCATATCACTTTTGCACATGTCAGTCCAAATGTTCATACAATATAGAACAAGATTATGAGACATTCATGCATCACAGATCTTCAGTCATGAATGAGAGGAACAATGATGACATTTGAGATGACCAGGACAGCACACAGACTTTACAGATTCCAAAAAACAATGATTGCACATGTAAAGTGAAGGTGAAGAGCACAGCCTTCCTTGGTGCAAAGTGTTAAGAGGCATGATCAGGGTATGCTGATTAGTTGGTTTCACACAACAGGCAATGAGAATGATAGCAACGTTGTAGTCGGGGCTGAAGTGCTTCAGCTGTAAGTAGGAAGCTACTTGCCAGAAATGTAGTCAGTGGCTTGCTACAACTCTTAAAATGAAAAGAGCTTATTTTTTTCCTCAATTATTCAACTAAAATGTTGAGGAGGAAACTGCCATATCAGGGATCAGTACAGAACACCAGAGTAGGTACATATGTCTCTGCCCATAGTACAAGATACACAATCAAAAACAGATAATGAACACATCATAGTAAACTTGTGAAAAAATAATAATGCTTTCATCTTCTCTGTTATCAACCTGTGAAAAAAAAATTGGAGACTCCCAGGACAACAAACAGTTCCTTGACTTGAGAGGCAAAAAACTAGAAAAACCAAAGTTGTGCACTCACAGCAGATATCACAACAGCTATACACATCCCTTGTAGTATGGCAATCAATGTGCCAATAAGGCTTTCTATTTATTTTTATCTGATTAATGGTCTACATTGATATCAGAAAGTAGTGACCTCACAACCCCCTTTGAAGTTGTTAATAAAGTTTTCTGCTTTTGCATGTCAGTATGAAGTGTTTTGTAATATAAATTCTAAATAGGCTGCTAGAAAAAGAGATACGGATCTATTTGGTTGGATACAAATTTGACAGCTTCTTTATGGATAGGCCGTGACCAATGCTCAACAATTAATGTAAAAGGGTACTGGTTAAGAATATTCTTATTGCAATAAACAACTGGCTTGCTTTGCTGGAATATGGTACTTATAATCTTCTATAGCTGATTCAGGTAAAAATTGACACATTTTTAATTTACCTCTAAAGTCTTGCTGTATTGACTTCAGAACTACTTTCTAGTGATTGAAGCTAATATTGAAGAGTAGGGATGAGAACACTCTGACCGAAGGTCAGTTGTCCAACTTTGACTAAAAACTGGTGAACTCTGTACCAGAGACTTATGCAGTTCGTGGAAGAGCAACAATGTTATTAGTTTTCCACAATGGTGAATTGAGAGCTGGAAGCACTTCAAAGTTACTGCATCCTTTTTCTGCTATATATAGTGATGTCAGAACTGATTATAACTTGTGCATGGAGGTATTAAGTGCTTGCGGTGTTTTGGGGAGGCCATTGCCTTCAAAACAAACAAAAGACATGTTTGTCTATATTTCCTTTTGGACAGTGTTCTTCATAAGTTTGAGCTTCATTAGGATGTTTTCAAATGATGAACTTGTACTCCTACAAAAAATACCCATATCTGATTCAGTTTCATTTAAGACATAGAACGTTATAGACAGAACAAATAATAAAACTGGTTCTTAAAGACATTCAAAGTTTCATGTGAACCATTTGTGGGCATGGAGACCTTTTTTAATTAAGGGTTCAATAATTCTGATCCCTGTTACATTGTCAGATGACATCATATTTCTATATCCTAATTTGCTATTTTTTCATATGGGCAATTCATGAATACAGACAGGCTATTGATAAACAAATAACTGATGTTTACAGTGTGGTATCATTTATCTAACAGGTATGACCATAAGAAAAGCAGGTATTTGCGTTTCTGCAGATTCTGACTGGAGTGTTAAAGCAGTCTTTAGCACTGATTCATGCGGCAATCTAATTGTAGTCTAAACAGCGAGTGTACATTCTTTAATTAATTCTCAGAATATCTTTTTTATTGAAGTTACATTTTGATTTTGTTAGTCTGTGTTTATCAAGTATACAAGTTCCAAATTCTTAGAAAGAAGAGAAAAGGATTGGAGACAGAAACAAATGCTTTTGTAAGAGTTACAAAATGATCCATGTAAAATAATATTTTCCCATATCATTTTACATCATGCTTGTAGAGGGCTAAAGGGCAGAATTGACTGCATGCTTTTTAGTTCCAATCCATGTCTGAGCCTGTGCCTTTTTTTGTTGTGGCTGCTGACAATTCTGAAAGTGAATGTCTTTACTCACCATGAATTTAATGTGTGTGTGTGTGTGTGTGTGTGTGTGTGTGTGTGTGTGTGTGTGTGTGTGTGTGTGTGTGTGTGTGTGTGTGTGTGTGTGTGTGTGTGTGTGTGTGTGTGTGTGTGTGTGTGTGTGTAACTATATCTATATATTTATCTACATATATAAAGACCTCCTTCAGAAAAATGAAATTTCAAAACCTTGAACTTCAAAAGGCCAAGACCATAATATCAAAATTTAGAAACTTTGAATGTTTTGAATGGAGATCGTCGTACAGCGTTGAATGGGAAATATACCATTTTCCTCACAGTAGTGTGATCTCGGAGTTGGTATATTTAATTAACAGGGGGTGTGGTGGGTGCAGGTGGCAACATAAAAAATATTTTTGTTTTTATTTTTTTTAATTAGGTTTTCAAAGTTTCAAAATTTTGATCTTACGGTCTCGGCCATTTGAAGTTCAATGTTTTGAAACTTCGAGCTTCTGAAGTAGATCCATATATACATATATATATATATATATATATGTATATATATATATATATATATATATATATATATATATATCTACACACACACACACACACACACACACACACACACACACACACACACACACACACACACACACACACACACACATACATACACACACACATACACAAATGCATAGCAGGGTACATGACAAATAATTACATACATATTGAATCAAAACTGATCAATGCTGGCATTTTAAAAAGCAACGTCAAAGAAAAACATAAACCACAAAAATGAAAAATGACTGAAATGGAAACCAAGTAGTTCTTTATCTAATAACCCAGCAGAACCTTATTACCTTATTCAGACCAAATTTGTCTCTAGAGTGCCCGTGTTATGGAAAGTGTTTTCCTAAGGTAAGGTGCCAGGTTAGGTTAGGGGTGGGGCTGACTGATCAATAGTGCTAGCACACATGTGTAAGGTAACTAGGTTTTTTTGTAGATATGGTACAGGGTTTGTGCTTCCACATGTAATGCATTTTTGTATGTTCTGCTATGGTACTTTTTCAGTCTTATTGAAAAGTTAGAAGCAAGCCTTTACATTCCCATGTTTAGTTTATAAGTAATACATAGAAAAATGACAGTATAGATTAAATGAGAGCAGTATGTTTTATACAAGTACTTCCATTTGTATCACTGATAAAAAAGAAAATGAAACTAAATGTAAGCTAAAAGTAAAGTTCATTCAGCTATCAAGGACTGCTTAACTAAATTATTTCTTTCTATGTGCTGCTATCAAGGAAAGGGTGTTACATGAAGTGTTTAAATTAATTATCAAAGTTTTAACCATTTTTAAAGACTGTTACAGTTTTCTATATGTGTGGCTTTATTCTGGGGGAAAAAATCATTCATATATATTTAATCTTTATATGTCATTCAAGCCTTTTACATTTTTATGTATAGCCATTTTGTTCACGTAAATTGTAAGTGGTTGTGAATTCCAGAATCTATTAAAAATGCAGAAAATAAAAATTGATTGCAAGATGTTAGGATATTACATTCCTTTATATGATATATTTCACAAAGTATTTATAATTTGCTTTATTATATAATATGTAATACCTGAAATGTCTACAAACCATGTAGAGCAAAGATTATTAAGCAATATAAAGATTTTTTTAATGATGTCCACAATATATTCCTGAACACAAAGAACGAGCTGTAGTGTAATAAAAATAACTTTTCTTACTTCAGTTGCTAAGCAGCAGACACAGAGAAATATTGCAGTCTTAAAAGGTTATAATCTAAGTGCTGTCAATTATATTAGAGAATTTAACATACAGAGACAGTTGGATTAGAGCTGTATGAACAGTCTCCACTCTAGACACTTTGGCAAATATGCACAAGTGCGGAGTGGGAAAAGTGAGGAATTTAATGTTATTGTCTATTAATCTGAGAGTGAAGATCATAGCTGGAGATGAAATCAGTTGTGTAAATAGCAAGATGGATTTTCATTTTGAAGTAGTCATGATACTTTAGCACACTGGCCATTCACAGTAATTGAGTCCGCTTTAAAGAATATCTCCATTATAGTCATTATGCAAGTCTCTTTTCCTGAAAAGAACTGGCAGTTATTTATCTCTATTTTTTATCACAGATGTCATATTTGCTTAATCTTATTAATCTTTGATGAAATCTACAAGATTTTGCCCTACTCTTTAAAACATATAAAAGTAGGGATCACGCATTGGTTGTAGTCGGCTGAAGGATCATATAAACTAATAATGTATTCCTTTTGTGAGGCAAAATGTTCACAATAAGCCACAGAAGTGACAGTGAGGAAATCCATGTTGTGACACAATTAGAGTGGCTGCCATTTTGTAAAATGCACGCATCTGTGAGAATCCTTGTTAACTATGCCTGACGGCCATGTTATCTACTCACTACTATTATTTTCACCAGTTTTGTAATATGTTTCATCTTGCCTTATTCCTGGGTTATTGGTAAAGTGGACCCTTAGGGATAGTTCAGCTATGTATTTGTCAGAAGAATAAGTGCAATATATAGATAATATCAGGTACTGCAAAAAGTCAGATAGCTATTTGCATTGTTTATCTCTCACAAACACGTGCCAGCTGTCACCCAATAATTTTAGCTTTGCTTTGCTTTTCTGAAGGGTCTGTCTTAAATTTTTGCATGTAAAAGTTAAACCACAATTTTTAGGAAAAATCACTAATCATCACAGGGAAATAAATGTTACTGTAACTATTTTTCTATTGATATTTTCACTTTTAGGAGGCACAACTATACCATAACTGTTGTTTTTAAACAAAGTTATTAGCATGAATTTAATTATATGCAGATGATTTTCATGATACTGACTGAATCAAATATATGTTGATCAAATAAGAAAAATATACATAAAATTGACTTCTGGAACTGATGCATCCCTTTTAAATAACATAAACAGAGAGGTAATTGAGCTTCAGAAAAAAACAGGTACTCTTTTTTTCCTAACATATAGAGACAATGATTGAAAATTCCATTGTGGAAAACCTCACCCCTTCTACTGAAAATGTTGCCGTTAAGTGACTGACATTCAAAAATAACAGAACACTAAAACCAGTACAGATGTTTCACCTAGTGTGGCCTTCCCATGAATATCCCTGTAAAGGGTTGTCACATGTTTTCCATGCAGACTCAGTTGTCCTGATGCCTCAAGATAGAGGTGGTCACTGATGTCATGCCTTAAGAGGCTTTGGACAGTATTTATTACTGACTGACAGGTGCACACAATCAGTCTTCAGTGTAGCAGCAAAGAATCAGCTGCATTAATGGCTGTCCCACAACTGGAAGTCAGATAAGATATGGTTCAATGTCTTTACATACCTCTTAACCTCTTAGCACAGGAAAGCTGTACAAAGCCAAAAATAATGAGGGAGACAAAGGCCCAAAATAGAGACTATTCTAAAATATTGTTCATATAAATACCAAGTCCAAGAGGGCCATTTCTGGGAAAATTTCCTTTTGTCTGATGTATTGTGATCTGAGAGTTGGAATAAATAAGTCTGGGATGTGTGGACATGTGTGTGTGTGGGGAGGGGGGGGAGGCTGGACCCAAGCAAAAAAAGAAGTTTAAAGGATAAGAGCGGTCTTTGAGATTTACTCTTTTCCTGGTATTTTTTTTTTTTTTAGTTTGTTAGCAGTTGACATTATGAGTGTCAACATTTCAACAGGGAGCCAAGAACCTTCATTGTGTAGTACCTTAAACCTTCAGAAGTGGTGGCCCACAGGATATACATGCAAACAGATATTTCAGGCATGGGCAATAATTTATTTTTAGCCTGCCATTATACAAAAACAATCATTCCCATAATAAGGGTCTATGTGGTTCATAAAAATATCTAAACTAGTGCTTACTTTATTATATTTTGGTAGTCTATTGCATGCATCAGCTACTCTATCATAAAACCATTTAGTACATATCTTATTCCTATATAATCTACACAGCTTTTCTCATGACACTATACTACCATTTGATAACTCCAAGCTTTCCCACAGGTAGTTGTCTATAAATGCCCTATATACATAAATAAGGTCTTGTCATAAAGATGTATATGAAACACTGTTAAAGTTCAGATCCATGGATGTCATTCGTATATTTCCACTGTACTCTGTCCAGTTTACTCATGCTAGTTTTATTATAAGGTTTCCATATTATACTTCCACGCTCTAATTTGGGTCTGATATAACTTGTAATCAATGAAGTCATAATTCCTGATTTACTAGACTTTATAAATCTTTTTATACAGCCCATAGTTTTACACCTATCTTTATCCAATTGTATCTACCCATACACCAAGGTCTTAAATGCATTTACAGTTTCAATCACTGTGTGCTGTATTAACTATTCACTGTTCAATGTATGTCTTCCAAATTTCACATATTTAGTTTTTGATGTATTTATCAGCATAGTTTTCTCCTGTGTTCAGAGGTACAATTTTGTTATTTTGCAGGCATACCCTATCTGAAATAGATGTTTACCCATTTCCAAGTAATCTGCATGCAGACTAAAGTATATGTCAGATGAAAAAAAAATACAGCTGAATGCTATAACCTATACATGTAGTATGGGCCAAGACAGAGCCCTGTGAAACATCCTAACAGTAACCTAGAATTTCACCTGTCCAATTGGTATATAAAACTTGCCATGTCCTACTTGTATGTCAACCAGTTATTCATCGTATGAAGATTACATTAATACCTAGTTGTTCTAATTGATTGCTCATTTTCAGTATATTACCCTATCAAAAGTTGAAGATAAGATTATATAAATTACATCACAGCACAATTTTTCATTTATAGCTGTGATTATATTAGTATAAAACATCATGTTACAAGCAAATAGACATCTATTTTCGACATGTGCATACTGATATATGTTTTCAAATCCCAACCTTTCCATTTCTGACAATAATCTATCCAAGATAATGTTTTCTATTCATTTTTACAACAAGAAAGTAATCTTATGGGTCTATATGACCCCGTGTTTGTCCTATTCCCTTTCTCTTAAAGATGGGCTTAATAAGTGCATGTATCTAACCTTGACAGATCTTATCCATACTTAAATGACCTAGTGAGTAACAAATATGGTGCTATTGTAATTCATGTGGAAATATTTTTAGGTCATCATTACTAATTTTGCCTCCTCCCTGTGCTTTTCTGTATACAGTTTGCATTTTTCAATATAATATATAATCAAATATAATTTCAGTATCTGAAGTTACTTGGATATTACTAGCACAGTTTATCACCCCCCCCTTGTGAAGCCAAATTGTTTTGAATACAGTTTTGTAACTGTTTCTATAATTTGTTATGTTTGAGAATAAATATAAATTTTAGAATCTACATACAATTTATTGATTTGTATGTTCTTACTCCAACCACATCTTATGCATCTATCAAATGGTTTCTATTATGTTTCTTAACATGCATTATAAATGATTGCCTTGCTAATATTGTAGAATCGATATTATACTAGTCGGTCTCTGGTAAATTTAAAACAGCTACTATTATTTCCTCTTTTCTGTTTCATGCAAGATGTCTATAAATTCCTGTAGGTTATCAGCACCTGACTTTGGTGGTCTGTACACTCCAACAATTGTAGTCTCTTCTGGGGTTGTCTTTATTGTCATAATCATACAATCTACAGTGCTGCTAGTATCAAACACGAAGTAATTGCAAGTTTCATAACAATTTTAATGCCTTTCATAATACCATTACCTGATTTATTTGTTACAATGTCTGTAACAGTAAAAGCATTTTTACACTGACAGAACTGATGTCCAGTCATCGTTCCTTAGCCATGTTTCACAAGGAATAACACCATCAGTCTTATGAAAGATAGCACTAATGCTCCTAGCTTTAGCAAACATCTTACATAAATCAAATTTTGCAACTTGTCAATTGTTAAATTTCTGACCTGGCAAGAATCCTATCTCATATTAGTCAAATACTGCAATATATCTGGTGCAAAAATGATCTTCCCTTGCATTGACAAGTGAACTCTTATCCTGTTTAAACATGTGCGAGCCAGAAATTAGCCTTAGATGTTCTAGACATTTCCACTTTTTAAAATGGGCCATTTTTTCAAGTAGGTATTCAAATTGATCTATATATAATTTAAAAAAAAATATGTCCTAACAGCTGTACAAGCTATGCTACTTAAGAGGGCTTTTAAGTTCCCTACTAACATTCATTGAGTCATTGAAGATGAAATTAATTGAACGACTTCCTTACATAAAGGCATTTCAAAGTCCAACTCACGTGCTGTAGTTTTTGCTCCTGGCAGGCACACCCCAATTTGATGATGATTTTCTTCTCTGCAAACGTAACTATCAGTTCATCTAATGACGGAATCTCCAATTACTAGTAAATCATTTTTTACCTTATTTAGAGAATCTCCCACTCCTATCTCAGTGATATCTGTACAATAAATTGTTACAAAAGTGTGATCTGCATCACCATTAGTTATATTACTCTCA